>NW_009205945.1:0-22308 GCF_000690835.1 Fulmarus glacialis | reverse complement strand
AAAGACAAATGGAGTCTTTACCCTTGAAAGGGTGATGGCCCTTTGCCATAGTGCATATAAAAAACAAATCCCATAACACTGAATTTGAACTCAGTGGGAATCTGGATCTGAGTCCAAAAATAAAGTAGTGGCTCGTGTTTCTTGGCCATTCCCATATGCTGGAGGAAAGCTAGGGCTGTATCCCAATATAAGAACTGAACTGTGTCTTTCCTTTTCTCTTTCTTTATTTTCTGAGCATAGTTGTTGTGAGTACTGTGTATTGACTTTTCTTTTATACAGCCTCTCCACTGGCCTGTCCCCAGGTGCTACGTACTGTTTATAAAACAGAGTAATCAATTGCATCTTTAATTAGTGACCCTTCCACTGTTTTTTTCAGCCCCCCCAGGTCAAGTGTTCTGCAGGATTATAGCCCACTAGTCTTTCTTCACAGTAGACATATTGCTGTAGAAAACACTCCCAGATTGGCTGCACATCTACTCCGTACACTACTCAGCGGGAAAGACGTGAGCAGCAGGACACATTAAGCTTTCTCACATAACTTGAAAGCACTATACCCTACTTGTGGTCCAATGACCACTGCAGTGTGGAGCAGGACTGTGGGACAAGTGCAGTGGACTACACGGAGCCCCTGTCAAGGCAATGCACACAACTCTCCCCCTGCCATGTGACTGAATGTGTGATGGGCAGAGTCAACCTTATCTCATGGCCTGTCTCTTGGGTGCATATCCATTCTTGGGAGCAGATCAAACAGCCCAAAATGCTGGGAAAGAACATCTTTGGGAGCAAGGTGGATGTTGTCAGAGTTGTTCAGATACCTAGTTCTCTAACACAGACTTTGTGTTACAAAACCACCCTATTTAACTTTAAACATATAAGTTCAAATAGTAGAGCAGTACAGCTGGAGGACAGTCCTTGGTGTGTACACAGAGGCTCAATTCGGTGTCCCACGTGTAGGTTCCTGGTGTTGTTTGAGATGCTCCAGGTGTTTCATATACCCACGGCCTCACCGATGAGATGCAGAGCCCATGGCAGACTAGTGCTTTCTGGCAGTTGGCAGCCAGGCAGGGTACTCTAGGACATCTCAAGTGGTTCTGGGTGCTGAGGTGTGGGGAAGTGAATTGAGCCCTGTGGCTTGAACTCGTTAGACTGTAGGTGAAATCCTAGGACATACCATCAGTATCTGACCAGCTGACAGAGTCTTCCTCGGCTCCCATCAGATTAAGATGCCTACAAGAAGGTGTCTACATGAAAGCAGGGTATTGCTGTTTCCAGACCTAAAGGAGGTCCAGTTAGATGGAGCATGCAGAGTGATTCACCTCATCCGAAGAAGGGACCTAGAGGCAGCGAGTCCAGCTGCCAACGCTGAGAAGGACAAATCTCCCACGAACACTATGTCCTATTTGCCATCTGTATGGGAATGTTCTGAATGCCTTGGGTCTCTCGAATTGCATTAGATGCTTATGGTTCAGGAACTGAATCCTGCCTGAAATCTAGACGTTAGCTAAGAGAAATCCCTGTGCTCAAATGTTGCTGATGGGAGACTGACTACAGGTAATAGAGGGATAACACAAGTAGGAGAAACTGTCTAGTGGTTCAGGAACTGGACTGTTTTTCTGGAAACCTGAGTCTTTACCCTAGTTTCACATCTGACATGGCTATATTACCTCTCCATATCACTGCTTCCCATATTTTGTCCATCATTTACACGTTGAGTGTAAGATTGCGGGTCAAGACTGACTAAGGATATTTTGTCATGTTGTGCGATTGCTCTCTGATGTCAGTTGGCATCTTCGTAGTGCAGAGGCACTCAGCTGCAGACCTTGCTGCCAATAAGCTGAGTATAGATGCATGAGGGTGACTGAGGCTGATTCCTGATGGCGTTGTTTGTTTCTTCTTTCTTCCTCTAATGCTTAAAAATAACTTTATTTTTAGGACAAGATAGGCGCCGAGAGCCCCAGATGCTGGCCTTGGATTTCGATGTAATGGAATGTCTTCTCATTTTTCAGCTCAGATTCCCATTACAGAGCTACAAAATGTGCTGTCCCTAAAGTTATTTGGATAAATGTTTTTTTTGTTTGTTTTGTCTTGTTTCTTCATGGGAAGAGGGTGGCCTCTGTGGAGATTCAATACACTCAGGAAACTGAAGAAACTGGAATCTGAACTATGAATACCTGGGCATTGTCATTTTCTTCTGATACAGAATATGAACAGCAACACAAAATAGTTAAGGGAGAGGGAAGAAAAAGGGAGTAACTTTTCTCATGAATAAATCAATCAAAAAATGTATTTGTCACTAGCCGTATCCTTCCCTCCCCTCTCCTCTTCCTTCCAAAACAACTGGACCTTTCTCTTCGTGTTTATTGCATTTGTAAAAAAATAGCTGTAAAAGAGTAAGGGAGAAAAGAAACTAAACCAGTTGTATAAATCTCGTGTATGCAAGGACTACTCTTAATTTTTAGAGAAAAATAGTAAAAGTAGAATGCCCAGCAATCAGCATGGCGTTTGTTGAACATTGTTCACATGTTTCTCAGCTTTGAAGGATACCACCTTTAACATATAAGACATAAAGGAAAAAAAAAAAACAACAAAGCAAACTAGAAGTGTCTACAATGTTTGCTAAAATGCATCCCTTCTCCACAAGGATTGCTTCCTATTCCAACAGTCTGACCTATGAAACAAGTAAAATGTCTTTCCCAGTGCAAACTGGAAATTATTCTCATATACATATCTTGGTCCTGTAGCTTTTCACAGTAAAACTTGGGATTCTTTGTCACTTGGTTTCATCACTGTTTCTGTGTCTGTGTGAGGGAAGGGGAAATGGGAATTAAATATTGTTGGGAAAAACCTCAGTAGAGGCAAAGGAAAACTGAGAAGCACGCAAAAGCACATGGATTAAGTTGGCTCACTTTCTGGGGAATAATAATTTAAAACGTAAAAAAAAAAAAAGCTATATCCTTTCGGGGTGGAAAAAGAAGAAGCTAGAGGCTGGTACAGTTTGTTAGGAAATACCAAAAAATCTAAATATGCGACACTTCATTTAAGCAAGAGGTATTGTTAAAACAGACAACTTGGAAACTTAGTGGAGGGAAGATAATCAGTGGAACATTGAATTATCTGTATACGAATTGCATAACAACAGCTGAATAGGTCGTCCCCACAGAGAAGAATTGCTATGAACAGGAAAACACAAACAATCAAATTACATGAATATATGAGCTGTAACAAAAGGTACCATTTAATAGCCGTAATAGAAAATCAGCTGTTAGAGAGCTAAATGTAATATCAAGCTGATGGCAACAACAATAAAATGCTAAAGGAAATTCAAAAGGCTAGTGCAGAGGGGGGAGTAGAAAGATGCTAACAATCACTGGGTTTGAAGAAACCACCTCTGAAGCATCAGTCCTGAACAGAGCCATGCGTTGAACAGGCCATTGATAAGGCCATGAGATTAGCAAGTGTGTCTGCTCCAGTGTGCCAGAGATGGACGCCAGAGATAGTCACCACCGGTGGTCCATCTCCTCCTCAGGGCTCCCTTTGTGGACACCCACTTCCATTCTCAAGCGTTGGCTCCTGTGATTTCCTAGGGCCTGGTTTGTCTTGGGGCAAACACCATTTCATAGGCATCTTGCCTTCACTGTCTTGTAAATACACGATAGCTTAATATTGTTTTGAATCAAAGGTGCACAGCAGTTGGAAAATGCAGTTCTTCCTCCCTTTCCTGCTGGTGCAATGAATCACTTGGGAATGTATCCTCTCTTCTGCGATACTCTTACACGGGTATCTCTAGTTTAAAGACCCCTTGAGCTCTAGGACTCATACAGCTGAGGAGCACTGTGAGGGCTCAGTACAGAAACACTCTGCTAGCAGGTACCATCTGACTACCTCTTCTTTGTCCTCCATCTCCTCTTGTTCTGTCACCAAAACTCATCTCTAAATTAGGCTATTGCCATCACATGTAGGGTCCTACATGGCCTAGTCTAAAATCAAAGCATGGTTGGTTGTTCTGACTTCTTTTTGGAGAGATTTAGTTACCACATCAGGTGGAGGAGAAACCCTAATATCTCCAATGGGCGTCAGCTGTTTTTTTCCTCAACTGCTAAACACAAAGCCACCACCCTGCCACTACTCAGACTCCCAGTAAGGGGTCACCTGGAGGTATTATATCTCAATCTTGCCGAATATTTCACCATACATTCCCCAAACAACATCTGTCCTCATCCACAGATGCAGTTGAGCCTTTCATCTGGGCGTATGGGTGGCATTCACCCATCTAAGTGCATGTATCTGTAGAGTTGGTGTCTCCATCTGTCCTAGGCTTCAATGCTTACCTTATCGGCACATATGGTATCTGTACCATGAGGATTACACATTATTACTTTTTTTGTTACTGTTTTTGTTGTTGCTGTTGCTAAAAATCACTGTTGAAACACCCTCATCACACGAATCCAGCAGTTGGGACCTACATGAGGCTCACAGCTATTCCAGGGAACCTTGGGGGGCTGGTAGTGCTGCAAGTGAGCAAGCAAGTCCTTTGATGGAGCAACAAGAGAGGCAAAGACCAACAGGCCAAGCACAACCACCTGAGTTGATGTGCACCAGCCAAGAGTGCAAGGCAAGAGGACTGCCGAAGTGTGGCACACGGGGCAAGCTGGGCTCACCAATGAAGCAGAACAGAATAAAATAACAGCTGGTGTTTCACCCCAAGTGCATTGGCAGGGCCCTTTGAGGAAGGATCCGCAGGTCAGTCCAAGGTGCATAAGCAAAGCTGTGTGTGGGAGAAGGCTGGAATTGTGCCTATTGCCTTCCGTGTCTCAGGACATGCTGTCGCTGAATTTTGTTTTCGTGAGCACACGATTCACTCACAAGCAAACCGGAATGAATAAGCAATATCTCCCCCTTCCCTTCCCCACCTCCCCTCCCTTACCCCTAACCCCAAATTAAAAAAAAAACAACCTCCTATCTAGAGAATGTTTCTTTAAAAAAAATGTGGGCAGGAGACATGCCAAGTTTCTAGAAGATCTTTTTATAGCAGTAGCATCTGGCTCTTTGGGAGACTCCGTAGGGAGTTTTGTTGGTGACTTTACATCTGCTGTGGTTAAGCTGCTAATGGACTGGCTGTCTGGGCTGCTGCCTGCTCCACTGATTTCTTAGTACCATGCTTTGGTTATTTGAGGAGCTTGAGCCTATTGACTTCTTGCCAGAATTACATAGTACATTCCAGCAGTAACTTGCATTGCGACACCCAGTCATACAGAAGGGGTTTCAGATGGAGCAAGGATATTGGCTGGCATTTCATTACCCTCTCTTTAAACCCACCCAAGCCTGGATTAGAGCAGGGAGTGAAGCATGGATATTTTTGATCCGGAAGCCAAAAGGAAAGTGAATACGGTAATATTTTTTCAGTGATGTCCACAAGCAAATAAACAAGTAAATACGTCAATAGTTTAATCCGGAGGTCAATTAAAAATACTTTGCCCTCTAGTGATATATTCCAGCTCATTTTTTTACTTATTCATCAGTCTAAAAGCTATTCTTTAAACTCAACTGATTAATTACTGCTTTGGAGTGAAAGTCAAAACGCATCCATCAGCATCATTTTGAAATGAAACATTTTTACATTTTCAACATTTTTCAACCAGAATTCTTTTTCTCAGCCATTTTCAGCCAAACCTGTTGTCAAAATAACACCTGATTTTAAGCATGAATTTCATCCTAATGCCATTCCCTAGAGAGTCTGCAGTTTTTCCCACAACCGGTATCAGGATTAATTTTTCTCAGCTGACCCACTTGGTTTTTCATAGCTTTTGCTCCTATGATGAGATTAACTGGTCCTTAGAAACACTGTTTTTTCCCTCCACGGGGAATAAAATTACTCTAAACAACTGCTTCAGGAATAAGCTTTTTGAACTCAGTTCAGTGGCCTAAACAGTGATATGTCTTGCCATTTGCAGTGCTCTACGTTATTGCCCCATTTTGCTCAGAAATATGCATAACTTCTGCAAGTCCTGTCTTGAGTTTTTATGCATGAGATTCATCCTATTCAACTCGTAAGCTTGACCTATTTGCTCACAGACAGAGACTGTCACTTCATAGACCTTGCCCACATACTACTTCACCCCTCCTTTGCCCCACCAAATAAAGCCCCCCCCCCAGGTAAAAGAGGTTTCTTTATCTGATAGACCTTGCCCACATACTACTTCACCCCTTCTTTGCCCCACCAAATAAAGCCCCCCCCCAAGTAAAAGAGGTTTCTTTATCTGGTTGTAGCAGCAGTGTTTTTGGAGGAGTAATGATGTGAAAATATCTGTGAATTCATGTTTACTGATAGAATTAATATCTGATTATATGATACCCATCTTAAATACATATGTGAGCGTTTATGCAGAGATGTAACCACACTGCACAATGTAGACAATGTGAGCTATGAATTCACCAAATGCCTTGTGATAGAACGTAGTTATTTTTTCCTAGTTTTATTTAACATAGAAAATTATTTGGATTCCCTAAAGTTTCTTATGTAGCCTGTGTCCATCTATCCTTCTCCTCCCATTTATCTGGTGAAGTTGTTGAAATATGTCAAAAGCCCAGCAAAACAGCAAAATGAATGTTTTCATTTATAAATCCAAAAGTGCCTGTGTTTCTGAACTAGCTGTTCCGTGAATTCCTTCACTTTCCTGTAATAAAAGTGCCACAGGAGAGTTATGATGCATGCCAAAGATAAAAGACAGGAAAAATGAAGAAAGAAAAATATATATGTGTGTAGGTAGACCTATACTGAATTGAAGCAACTGTGTGTCATTTGGGACAGCACTAGCATTTGAAGCTGTGCTTCTGTTCCCACCAGGAAGAATCAATGGGTGCATGGGAATAAGCACACAAACACATAGATAACACAGACTCGCACAGAATATCTTAAGATGTGGCTTGACATTTCTGGAATGAAGTTTCTAGTTTGATGATACTAGGCTTTTGGGAGCCTTGTAACAGATTTAAAAAAAAAAAAAAACAAAAAACAACCCCAAAACCCATGGTCGTGCAACACAAACTACTTCTCCAGTGTAAACTCACTGTGTGTCTTCAAACCAGCTCAAAACTTCTGAAGAAGTGGCTTGTCAGAAATAAAACATCAGTAGTATCTTTCTGCAGCATCTGTAACGCAGGTGTAAGAGCAGAAACTCAGCACACACACTCTGTATCACGCACACCAGGCAGATTGACAGTATCATGGTTCCGTGCTCAGGGTTGGTCTGGATGAAAATCTGTGCATGTCAGTTTGTCGGTGAGCCCCTTCCAGGTGCACTCACAGACAGACTTACATGCAGAAATACATAAAAACAGAGACACTACTTGAAAATCCTTTGGCAACTGCCATTTCAGAAGGCACTTTTTGCATATGTGACATACCTCTTCACATTTGTCCTGCATTTCAAACCTTCTAGCTGCACAAGAATGCACTTGTCCATAGAACGGACCAAACTGTGTCTTAACGGTGGCAGGTCAGATATCGCTGGAGCACCAGGCAGGAGCGAAAAATATTCCTGTTGTAGAAAAAGTGAAAAAGGTGTGCTTTAGGGCTGGAAGAAGAGGACGTAAGTCTGTCAGGCAGTGCTTTTCTGAGTAAAGGAAACAAAACAGCCTTGGGGATTGCTGTCCTGATCTAGGCAGACATATCCTCAATCCATCCCCCCTCCCACTGGGAAAAATCACAGCTGTGGTACAGAAGAGGTTTCACCTCATCTGAGCTGAGCAACCTGAAAGCTTAGAGTGATGCTTCTGCTGATCATTTCAGTTTTGAGGAGCATACTGTCTGATGGTGCTTAGTCACGTCTTCCTCCTGCCAGACTGCCTGTGTTTTAGCATATCACTCACCAAAGACACCTTTAAAAAGAGAAGAAAAAAACCCCACCTTTATCCCGGTCAACACAACTGCAGAAAAAAAACCTTCCAGCAGGTGCTGAACCCATGACTAATTCCTCCCCACTGCCATTTGTGAATGCTAAGGATTGGTAAATAATGGGAACAGAACTATTTGGAATGTGCCAGGATGTTTCAAGAAATCATAAACAGTTACAGAGTAAGTCCATGCAAAGCCTATCTTTGAGAATCAAGTATTTCTTGAAGGAAAATGTTTTTGATGTGTTTATGGTGTGCAGAAAACTATATAGTTATCTTTTCGATTGCCTCAGTCCATCTCATGTCTCTGTGCTGTTAGTTAGTGGGATTTATATTCTTACAGGGTACCCAAGCCTGAAATGTCACTGCTGATTTTAATACTAGGGGGGTCAGTTCACTCTCTTTTCCTAAGGAATTATGTATGGGTATGTTTCTACAGCCCATAAATAGCTTTGGATGCTAAATCCCCACAGGCAGTTACAGCACCAGTGTGCAAAGGAGACAGAAATGTCCTCACGTGACTCAGACACTTACAGAATGGACATGTAGACCGGACCACCCACCAGGGTCAGCAAGGACAAATATTCAGTCCTGTGTCATGATTCAGCTCTTCTATTTCAGATATCAGCAGTAGAATAAAATACCTTGTGCTCAGAACTCCACTGAACATGTTATCTGTATCTCAGCTACCAGTGAGGAAAGCTTGGGTGGACGGCTCTTCTCTAGATGCCCACGTTTGATCGGGTTTTCACTCTGGCTACCTTTCAATCTGAAAGGACAGGTCCTTGAAAACATGGTATGTGTTCACCACATTTTATTTTTGTTTTGTTCTTGCCCAGAACATTGTTCCTTTGCTGAGCTGAATGCCTGAAGCTTCAGTTCGTGTCTGAAGCTGCTTGGGATCAGTGTGCGCTCTGACATACATCTCCTGCACTGTAAAGTGATGAGTGGAAATGGGCTGAGAAAGAGGACTTCCAAGTACTACGTTTAGAAGCCAAAATCCAGGTTTAGTCTGTACAGTTAATCTATTGTCTCCATAGCAGGGCAATCCAAAGCAAACTTCTGCCCGGATTCGGACCTTGAGTAAATTTTATGAAGATCTCTCCAAGGTCCCAGATATATAACATCTGTATTCCTACCAAAAATAAAAACCCAAACCTCCTGGAGGTTCCTAAGATGTTCTGCTGGTTTTTGGCCTTGGGGGTAGAGTACACACTTATTTAATATGGTGGGGTCGGATCTGGTGTGGCATTTGCTGCAGAGTGGAGAGTGGACCTTGGGGGTGTGTGTGTGCACAGGTACCCAATTTTAAGAGGCAAATTTTACAATGGTAATGTAATTCTTTGCATAGAAGTGGATCTTGGGATAAACTGAGTAGTGTCGGCACAACCCAATGGGATTGAATTCTACCCATCGCTTGTGGGTATTTCTGAAGCATCAGCAGTAATAATACTGTATTAATAAACCATCTCCAGGCAAACGTGTCTGCATGTCCCTGAGTTACTGAAGCAATCAGAGTGCTGGACTATGGAGGTCCCAAAAAATTCCTTCAGATTGTGTCATTTGGGACACACATGCCAACACAGACACCAAAGGCAGCAGACTGGAGTGGAAGGACAAGAGGTAGCAGAAACACCGTGGCAGTGGACTGGCGAGATCTCTGCCTCCATCAAGTCCTCTTAGACGATTAATTTCTTTTCTCTGGTTCAGCAATGCAAAATTCCCCCCAGAGGTCCCAGGAGGGACCTTCTTTTACTGTGCAAAAAATGGAGTCTCATACATTTTGAAAAAAAGAAAGTGGAAAGCGAAGGCTGATGCATGCATGTGGGAGACAGCAAAATATTTCATTAATGCATTCCAGTATCACAGGCATGATGAGCAAAGCCCAGAATGAGCAGAGGCACTATTAGTAACTACTACTCATCATTAATTGCTATTAATTTATAAATCCCTAATAATCGTTGTTCTTGCCAAGGATTACAGGCATTGACTGGGATCATGCTGTGCTTGACTCCGGACCAAAACAGAACAAAAAGACAATTGCTTCACTGTGTCATTTACGGTCTAGTTTCTTTCAAAACTATTGTTTTCATCAAAATGCATATTTACGATGTTTGGCCAGTGATTCATGCTACCATCAAACAGAAAAGTGAGCAACAGACAAAAAAATACCATTTTAAGCAACACTAAAGTGTGCAGGAACTGGATGAAAAATGACAGAGGAAAATTCTTCAAAGTAAAGCCCAAATTTCCATGACTTTTTGGGGCCAAACTGTAAATGAAAAGTGGCAGGGTAATTTCACATTTCAGTTTTGGAGAATGGGGATGAATTCTAGTCTGGGAAAAGTTATCAACACCCCCATAAGCTGGAGTTTTGCTTTCTGACACTTTTCTTTGCACCTCTCCTGCATTCACAATACAGCTGACTCACATTGTCACGTCCCGCTCAGCAGCGAAGTGTGGGCATGTCGGCTGTGCGAGCATTTCATCACCCGAAGAAATGTTGCCACAAAAGGCTGGAAACTGCATCGTCTCCAACTCAAAGTCCCTGTTTAGAGGCATTCCCAGAGGACAGCTGCCCAGCTCCAAAGCTCTCTGATGCCATCCCTTAGGGGATGCTGTCCCTCAGACCAGAGCCTGTTGTTTCTGAGTACCCTGCAGACAGCGGTAGAGATCGGTTTCCACGCTTGCTGCAGGTGATATAATGGAGAATTTTACCTTCCAGAATGAGCATGACCACCGGGCTGAAGGGAACTGATTCAAACCATGAGTCAATGCGGTGAATTGTGTTCATGCTTCATGTTTCTCCCTTTATATATGCTGTTCGGTAGCATGAAAAGGTGTGAGTGTTGTCTGGTGCGGTTCTGCCAGCAGAAGCTGTGAGGATAATTACACAGACAAGGCTGCTTATTCTTTATTGGTAAAATCTGTGCACAGTGCTGAAGCTGCCTAATCAAAGGTCCCCTACTATAAGCCTGCTTTAACTGAGAGATGCAACGTTTCAGACATGAATGAAATCTAGATTAAGTATCAAGCTAGTGAATTTAGGAAACAGCAAGATCTTTGGCCACGTTCACAGAGGGGATGATGCACCTGGCATCACGTCTAGATGCTTTTAGCTCCCTTTACAAATGCAAATAACAGGAGCTTATTCACAGCAATGTCGATGAAGATGGCAGTGAGTGCACGGGTAGAGCAGCCATGTGTATGTAATGATACCTCTGCAGCACTGCAGTCTTAAGTGCATGTGATATCATATAGGACCGGTATTAATAAATGGTGACACTAGTGTGACACCCGTATTATGAATTCATGGCCTAGCCTGGCCCTGTTTCATCAACTGAGGGGGGGCTTTTTCTGGGAAGAGAATAATTGGCCTCACAGCTGCAGAGTTTAGAAGGGTGCTGTGACTGCTCAGGGAATCATAGGACACCTGAGACCACACTGAAGTTCTCATCCTAAAGAGACAGGCTGTTTCTGTTAAAAGAGACTCTGTTCATAGCTAACTATATAGTGCTTATGATAAATGGGTTTGGGAACCTAGGAGCGTCTGCTATAGGGCACTGACACATACATACAGGAGCCAACTTCCCATTGCTGGTATTTAGAACAGGGGTGATGGATTAAAGTGATTCTTTCCAAGGTCAAAGCTGGAGTCTGTTTCAGAGCCAGGGTAAATATGTAAGAAATACTGACCACTGTTCAGACCTTGTTTTTATGTACACAAATACGGCAAAAAATGCAATCAGATAAACATTAATAAACAATACAGAAATAACATCAAGATGCCAAAGTCTGCTCCAATGCCCCGTTTGCCATAAAAGCAAAGATTTGAAATGACTGAAAGATGACTGAAAATATGTGCCACAGGGGACTGGTTTATGTTTCTAGCAGAAATCAAAAATACTGTTATAAGAAGTTTCAAGGTTAGACTTGGTTCATGGCACACGGATTTGTGGGTGGCAAAGTGTGTGCCCTAGGCTGTGTTGGCAATTTCCTGCTGCTCCCGGACAGAGCTTAAAATACAGCAACCATCTAGAAAGCTAAATAAAGTTCTTTCAGGATGAAAACATAGCCACAATTTAGGGGAACACACCAGAATAATTTGAGCCATATGGTTTTGTGTAGAGCAGCTTTGACTAAGATCACTTCAGAGATCTAATGAGCTGCTCCTGCTCATAAAACCCACAGGGAAAAGTTGCAGGATAAAGAACGGAATCAAATCAGAGGATGCTTTGCTCTCAGGAATAATGCCACAAGAAACTGGAGATGATATTGCTGCCATCTCCCTGTGGGGAGGGAGGGATTGTATCAGATAACTTGTCACCCCATGGCAGACCTTTCCCATGTTAATTTATTGAGGGCTTCATTTGCTGACTACATTTACTGCCTGCCTTCCTGTGATGGCTGAAAAGGAAACAGGATTCCTTGATGGGCAGTTTTGGGGGATCAGTTTCTAATCACAGCTCAGACACTGGCATCAAACATTTCTCTTCAATGAACATATCCTTCTCTTTCCTAGAGAACCCCTTTTTAGTCATTATCAATAAGATGAGATGATGTAGAAACATCTGTTATGGATACCAGTACCCACACATCTTGTATTTATCTGAGTTAGATGCTCACATCTATATGACTACATACGGCTTTGGAACGAATTTTGCACGTGTCTGCGTCAAAACGTGCCTGTCTCTGTGTCTGGTTCCCATCCATGGGTGAAAATACATTTGGGGAGGGAGGGGATGTGACAGGTATGTCTGTGTACTTCTGTGTCGGTACCTGAGCCTGGATAGTCGTAGTACAGTGGTCTGTGTCTCCCTTTGCGTTTATACAGGCAGGAGTGACAGCCTGTTAATGTGTGGCATAATCAGGGTAAGGCTGGTGAGAGACGGTAGAGCTAGTGCAGGTGTATGATGCTCGAGATACATCCTGAGCAAGACGAGATGTCTGAAACACAGTGTGGCAGATCAGATCATAGGAAGCATTCAGCCCAGCCGTGGTCTTAAGCAAAGCATAACCCCCACCTCAGATCTCCTTTCCCAGTTCACAGACAGTTGGTCTGGTCCTGCACTGGCTGAGCTATAATGAAGGATGAAATGTAAAAGGGAAATTTCAGGCTTCCCTCTCGCCAAAGTGGAGGTGTGCGGTGGAAAAAGGGGAGCTGGGTCTCTGGCATGTCTGTGTGTTTAAGGTTGGAAAATTCTTTAAAACAAAGCTGTAGAAATAACTCGTCTGTAATCCGTAAGAGCACATCTGTTCCAGAAACTGCTCTGGGGAAACAGTGCTCTGGAGCCTTCACGGGGAGGTGGGTTGCTGGGCAGGGAACCTCAGACTGTCTTTTTCTCCATTCTCTTCACTTTTGCTGACTACAGCAAGAACCAATTTCCCGGGTGAACCTCAAGTCCAACACAGATACTCTATAAACTAACAAAACCTCAGAAAGACAGGAAGTGTCTAGAGACATGGCAGCACAGCCAAAGACAACAGTTCCTGAAGACACCCAAAAATGCTCCACCACCCCCTCCCCAGTGCCACCATTAAAGATATGTTGGCTCCATTTTGGCTGGGTTTTTTTTGCAACAGGGCAAGATGCTGAGCCTGTCCCCAGCCTCCCTGAACGCTGCATAAACAAAAGACAGACCTTTCTTCTCCCTCCCTCCCTCTCTGCCTCCCTCCTCTCCCCAGGGGGTGACCTCTCTCCCAACCCCTCCAGGAGAAAAAGAAACAAACAGACAAAAAAGATAAAAATAAAGAAAAGAAAAGAAAAGAGAAGAAAAGAAAAGAAAAGAAAAGAGAAGAAAAGAAAAGAAAAGAAAAGAAAAGAAAAGAAAAGAAAAGAAAAGAAAAGAAAAGAAAAGAAAAGAAAAGAAAAGAAAAGAAAAGAAAAGAAAAGAAAAGAAAAGAAAAGAAAAGAAAAGAAAAGAAAAGAAAAGAAAAGAAAAGAAAAGAAAAGAAAAGAAAAGAAAAGAAAAGAAAAGAAAAGAAAAGAAAAGAAAAGAAAAGAAAAGAAAAGAAAAGAAAAGAAAAGAAAAGAAAAGAAAAGAAAAGAAAAGAAAAGAAAAGAAAAGAAAAGAAAAGAAAAGAAAAGAAAAAAGAAAAGAAAAGAAAAGAAGATATGGGGATATGACCAGAAAGACAAGCACAAATTTTCCCCAAGGATGGGCAAATGTTTCGGACTTGGAGGGACTCTTTCCAATCCCAGTCTTACCTCTGGCCTTCTTTTTACCCAGGAAATATTCCCCAGCCGCAAAAACCTCTGAAAGGCCCCACTGTGCAGGGCTCCAGTGGCATAAACACACACACACAAATTTATGGTTTAGCTCCTACAGACAAGTCTTTACTCCTGACTTGCCAAATAATTGTACAGGCTTGCCAGTCACATCCACAGTACCCAAGCATACATGGCAAGCTCATCTCCCACCTTTCCCACAGCCAGACTTCTATACCCTTGTGGCCCTCTCTCCGTCTCCATCGTTTCCAAGCGGTAGGTGCAGCTGGCTGGGCTGCTGGAGCTCAAGGGCTTCAAAGAAGCCACTTTCCTGCTGGTGGGCACCATCTCCCGAGAGCCCTTCATGAAGGCTGAGCTCCAGTATGGGACTTGACACTGGGGCATCCTTTCCTCCAGGCAGTCTCATGCATCAAGGGAGAAGGTACCTGAGGGGTCTGTGGAGCACAGAGAGCATCTTGCCTTGGGCATGACACTGAGTCTGCCTGTGCCATAGTTTGTCACTGAAGGATGGAAAGTAGAAGTTTTTATCTCCGTTAAATGAAAGGCAGTCCAAGGCAAGGCTATTTCTTGTGCTTAAGTCTGATCCAAATACAGGGACAAAAGTGGAAATTCCTGCTACTGAACTGACAGTGGTTCAGCTCAGGAGCCAATTTCCCACTGTTTTCTTTTCTTTCTTTTATTTTTCCCCCTACAGGGACTTCTGACATTACCAATAGCCTGGCTTCCTCCTATTTCCTTCTCATGGTACATTTTCTTTTAAGGCTCTTGTGTTGAGGTTGTAGGGATCCTGAATTTGACACAGGAATTTGGTCAAGAGGGATATTTTTTGACCTCTGCGTGTGGACAGAGGGAGTGCTTGTATTACAGTCTCGGTTGAATTAAACATGAATTGAGTAGTTATCTGGAGTGGGCTCAGGAATCAGTTGCTATAAGGGTCCTTCCCTACCTATGAATCCTTCTGAAGGTTTCATCTCACTGATATAATTAAAAAAGCAAATATACGCAATTATTGACTTAGCTGTGAGTGTAAATTGGTACTATTGAAACTGGTGATTTCTTACTGGCTTTCCTGAAGGGTACATATTGACGAAAGTCTGAGGGAAGCTGGCACAACTTTGTGTTGCTGAAAGCCAGTTTGTATTCCTCTCCTCCCTTGCCATGGTCTTTTCAGGTGTGCTCATTTCTGAGCTTCTGTAGGATGTGGGTTGATTTACAGGGCTTGATAATTTTTCTATGATTCCTGATTATCTTCCTTTATACAATGAAAGATGTGGACAGTGATTGTAATCAGCACCTTGCAAACAATTGGCTGAACCACGGGGATGTAATGAGGACTTGCTGAGGTACTGCTCTGCCTGCCATATACACGGGAATGAATCTTCGCTCACACAAAGGTGGCAATTTCTGAGAATAATATCCTCTAATGCTCTGCAGATTTCATTTCTCACATCTGCTACAGGATGGCAAAGCACAGAATAAATGTCCTTGGACAGGCTCCTGTAGGACAGCAGTATATAATAGCTGCCATGAAGTATTTGCTATGGGATTTATGTGACTAAGAGTCAACATTTCCACCCAAGCTAGATACTCTGAATTCTTTTTATTGTCATCAGAGATGTTCAATATGTTTAATAAACTGGAGTGTGGTTCTTCTCATCCTAAATTTTGTATTGAAGGTAAGTCAGATGAATTATTCCCTCAAATCCCCATTCCCCTCTGCTGACTGTGAGGAGGGAGAAGGGAGACTAACGCAGCTGTACGTGTTGACACTGCAGACACTAGGGCTCCATTCACCATCTGCAGCTATTTAAAAGCTTAATGTGGGCATATTTTTCTCCCCAAAAGCCAGGTGGGCTTGGCAGCTGGTGCAGATCTCTGTTACAGAAAGCCACAGGTAGCAGCCAAAAGTCATTTACAACTAGCTCATGCTGACCTCTTAGATTGCTTTCCCCTCGATTTTCGGTGGTGCTGCCCACCTGCCCACGTCCCTGCTCTGACTTGAGATGGTGGAGGCAGCAGGGCTACGGGACTCCACCCCGCTGCCATTGCACCACATTGTCATTGCTTCCCTCGGCTCTGTGACCGCACGAGCCAGGCAGAGCAACACGGCTGAACTGGCCACTGAACTGGGTTGCTGAACCTCTCCTAGCTGCTGAGACCTTGCCACAGCCCTTGGCCACCCAGCGCTCACCTACTTGACCTCTGAAAAACCTCTGCATCTGAGCATGCCAGTACTTTCTCAGTCTCTTTTGGCTTCTCTCCAGAAATAACTCTCCTATTTTACTCTGCTTTTTCTAAACACTAACCATAGCCTAAAATTATTTTACACGCACACACATATACATCGCAAGAATATAGATTTTCAGTACGATCTGCAAAAAGGAAAATTTGTCAATAGGAAGGAAGCCATTCAGAGATGTGAGAGACTGGGAGATGTACAAATCCTCTATTATTTAACTCTAAATGAAATAACCAGCTGTTTCATAAAAGGAGAATTCAAATGTACTGTGTGCTGCTTTGGTGGAGTTCACCTCCTTTCTTCATTGAGCTTTTCTGCTTTTGACAGAAGGCGTTGAGTGGGAAAGCATGTAAGGGAACGAGGATGACAGGCATGAATTTGAGTGCTTATTTGAGAGTCCATTTAAAGCTGGCGTGCAATTGGCTTATGGGTGTATTTATGTGCAAGTTCCCAGACTTTTCAGTTTGCCATGGGATTGCAGGATGGAATTATCTGCAGACATTTTCATAACTTCTAAAGGAGGCTAGAAAGTCTGTCGCAGCAATGCACGGAAGTACTTGTTCCCAAGTATTTATAGATGGTTGGGATACTGTGAGTGAGGTTTGTATTTAGTAACTTTGTAAAAGTGATCTGCCTAAACCTGATTCATCTTATCCTAAGAGATATCCAGACACAGTTCAAGAGGCTGGGGAATAGGGACCTGTAGCAAAGAAAGGTAAATGAAGGAAGGCTTTTTAACTAGACATCTATATCTCAGACATCTAAAGTCACGTCAAGTAAATCTCAGGCCTAGGTTTTCTTGTATTTTCTGGGAAAAAATGTAGTGTGTGGGACATGTATCTATCAAGTGAAAGAAGGAGTGATGATTGGCTGTTGTTTTGGATCAAAATTTAGACCGCATCTAGAATACTGCACCCAGGTTTGGGCCCCAGTTAGGGCAAAAACATTGACAAACTGAAGCAAGTTCAGTGGAGGGCCACCAAGATGGTTGGAAGCTGGAGAGGACGAGAGGAAATGGCCTCAAGTTGCACCAAGGGAGGTTTAGATTGGACATTAGGAAAAATGTCTTTACTGAAAGAGTGGTCAGGCCTTGGAACAGGCTGCCCAGGGAAGTGGTGGAGTCACCATCCCTGGAAGTATTTAAAAGACATGTAGATGAGGCGCTTAGGGACATGGTTTAATGGGCATGGTGGTGTTGGGTTGATGGTTGGACTCAACGATCTTAGAGGTCTTTTCCAACCTCAATGATTCTATGATTCTATGGAGCACTTGTCCTGTGACGAGAGGCTGAGGGAACTGAGTTTGTGCAGCCTGGAGAAGACAGGGCTTTGTGGGGACCAAATAGCAGCCTGCTGGTACCTATGAGTATCTTGTCAAGAACATAGAGGCAGGCTTTGCACAGTTGTGGTGGATTGACCATGGCTGGCCACCCAGCCGCTCTATCACTCCCCCTTCTCAACAGGACAGAGGGAGAAAATACGACGGAAAACTCATGGGTTGAGACAAAAGCAATTAAACAAAAAAAGCAAAGGTCATGCGCAGAAGCAAAGGAAAACAAAAATATTTATTCTTTACTTCCCATCTGCAGGCAATGTTCAGCTACTTTCTGGGAAGCAGGGCCTCACTTCAGAAGGCTTGAATGATATCTTCTGGGTTATGCTGAACCCTTTCCCTTGGCCTTCCCTCACCTGATCTCCCCTTGCTGTGGTCCCTTACCCTTTGAATGGATGGGACACTCAAGCCTCTTTATAGGTAGGTCTTTCTGAAAGAGATCATTGCTGCCTTCTCTGCCTCTGCCATCAGCTTTGGTTTAAGGTCTGTGGTACTGACGTCCACAGAGGGCTGTATTTGTGGAGAAAAGGTATACTTTGGATTTCACAGCTGCAGGAGTTAGACAGTGGAGAGGATGAGGGGAAATGCCATATGGATTTCTTGTGGTTTGTTAATTTGGTTTTTTACAAAATATTTTCCCTTACTTTGACATCATGGTTGGAGGACCAGGGAAAAAAAGAAGGAAAAAAAAAAAGAAAACCTCACAGTTATATATTTACCCTCAAACCACTAAATTCAGGCACGAAAGTATATTAGGCAATTTCAACGCACACAGGAAAGCTATTGTCGAGCAAAATTATTCCTTGGTTTTACTACTGTAATATAGGGGCATGTGTTAGAGTTTAGAGACTCCCTAAAGAGCAGCTGTTGGCCTGTAGCAATTTAATTAAGAATGTAGCTATGGCTAGCTGATTATATTTCTAAATCTGTCTTTGGCTCTCTTCCCTTTTATCTTTGATCTTGTAGGCCTGATTCAAGGGCCACCCCAGTCAGGGCAAATCTGCCTTAGAGATTGATGAGGTTTAGATCAGTCTTGGACAGCACAAAGGTTACAGTCAAACACGTACTTAGGTTTATACCCCATCCTTGCAGTGGGTGGGAATGAAACTAAAATAACAACAGAACTTTCCATTCCCCAGGGGAAGAAGCTGGTAGAGATTTTCCTAAGCACGTGTGCATCACTTGGGATATATACTACTGTAGCAGTGATGCCAAAAAAGTCAGACATCTAAATTAGGGCCAGCACTAAAGTCTAGATACCCCAATGTTACCCTGTAGTCAATGGAGAGAGACAGCTTCTTTCAAAGAGTGATTTAGAGGAAGGATCCAATTCATCGTTCTGAATTGCCCTCTCAAGGGAATCATTCTCTATTAATTATAGAGGGGGCTCAGAAAGATTAGCTTTCTAACATAGGTGCTTGTCGTAGAGCCAGATCCACATCTAGACACCCACATTTAGGTGTCTATCTGTGAATGTCAGTGCACTGAGTGTCCTAACTCCCATCACAGTCAACAGAAAGCCAAGACTCAGTTCGACTTCTTCAACATAGATATGTGCCGCTGCTGGAGATCCCCTAGGCCAAGTATCCTGCTTCCCACAGGACCAATGACAAGGGCCAAGGGAAAATTTCAGGTAACTCGGGGTGCCTGAAATGGCACTAGGAGTCTATGTTTTGGCAAATTATATTCGCCCCAGATCTACATAAACTGTAACAATAACTAAGATACCCCATTCATATGAACACATTGCATACAGATACTTGAACTCAGATGTCTGAATCTGCAAGGTGAATGCCACCCCTAGGGTTAGGTCGTGTCAATACCTTCCTCTAGCCCCTGGACCTGTCAAGGTCCCAATCTCCCCCCAGAAAATCATCTATTGCCCTAAGAGAAGGAAGAGAACTTGTTTGTATGTCTACTGGTGATCCAAGCCATGATTTACCTGGCCGACAATGGAGCAGCATGATCCTGAGCCGCCTTGATGGTTTCATGGAATGCTGGTAGGTTATCAGTCATTAGCATAAGGAGTTCCTGAGGTGACTCTCGAACCTTGGTACAGTGCAGAGCTCTGAGGAGATACTAATCTGAGTTACATTATCTCAGAATTATTCCCCCACTAATAGGTCTGAATATCATAAAAACCGATAGGGCTTCTAGCAGGAAACCCAGGACTTCACCGCATTTTTTTTAAAGCAGTTTTCCTTAAGCTGTACTGACTCTATCCCTGCTGACTATAATCTGCAGTGGAGACATCAGATTTATGAAAATGAAAGCACTCTCCCCATATCCAATTCCACTGCAAAGCACAAGCCCTTCTCAGCAGCTGGTAGGATGCCCTGTGCTGTAGCTGGGAAGTCAGCATTGTTGTCCTAGAGCAAGTTTAAGATGGATGAAAGAAGAGACGGAATGGTGTGTTTATATGATGCAACAGACGTTTTTGGAGAGCAGCTCAGTTTGAGACTTTACTGACAACCCAAAGTTGGAATATGCATATTTTAGGGTCAATTTGTTGTCTTCTCTATTGCACCATATCTCTTCGGTTCTCACATCTATTAAAACCACAGATGCTAAATAGGAAGTAAGTCACAACATCTCATTGCTTGTAGGTAATGTTTGACTGGGTGACTAGTGCCTTAACTAATCCTTAATGCAAGAACCTCACTAAACTTGTGTAAGACCTGAGTCTCATCAAGGCAGACAAATCAATTCAGCTTTTAATAGCTGACTCCTTGCTATGGTTTTTAATAAGAAAGAGGTCAGGAAATGGAGACAGGGCAGCAAATAAACCATTTAGAACACCGTTCTTTATAAAGGACTTGAGAAAATATAGGTCAGCATGCCAAAATCAGCAACAGAGGAAAGTTTTATACAGTGGTCCCTATTAAAACCTCTACAAATGCCTTTGCAATTACCCTGGCCACACTGTTTCCTAGATATTCCTGAGGCTAAGCCTGTATTTGATACTAATTACAGGGAATATCATGAGGAAGGTTAATTGCTAACCCCAAAACTGTAGAGAACCACATGAACTTGTACATAAAGGAGATAATCAACATTTATGTGGGACATATTAGTTAAGCTGTGAGCGATAATCCCTATTCAGACCGCTCACCATGATATTCAAGGTAAAATTAGATACCTGCCACAGTATCTTAGATTTTGGATAGAGATTCATAGTTTTATCTCAAGATGCCTTTCTCTGACTCTGATCCCTGCATAACTAACAGAGGGAAATCATGGTGAGACATAAGACACTTACAAAACTGGATTGAACAAAATTTTTCTGACTAGGAATGAGAACCTATTGCCAATGACCTGAGTACAACTTTTTGTGCTTGGGGTGTACAATTCAGCTTCAAAACCTTGGCCAAACCACAACTGAGAGACTCCAGTGCTCTACATTTGACACCTGACTTTACCAGAAAATTCATTTTTTATGCTGGGTATGGCATTTCGCTTGGCCTTTCCTCTCCATCTGCAAAACACAGGCTAGAAAAATTGCTTCGTCCTCTCAGGAATGACTCATCTATCTAGTCTCAGAAATCTCATTACATTTTAGATGACTAAAGTTATTCCACTAGGTCTCCAGTTTCAAAGTCAGATGATCATGGGTTTCCCACTGGTCTTCTGTCACATTTATTAGCCCTGTGCAAGATGTCTTGGGTATCTAAAAGTGCCTCAGATGGCACTAGACACTGATTTTTAGATACCCAATGTGTTCCACTGGTGTCTGTTATTAAATAAACATATGTACAACACACAATGGATCTTGAACCTAGGATCTCTTGAGAAAGTCACACAAAGAAGCTATCTGATATCTGCTGCTATCTTAGGGGAAAAAAACAGGTTCAAAAGGTAAATAAATAAGGACAGGAATATAGCGATTTTCTGAGATATAGTAAAGAAGTTGTTATAAAAGTTTCAGGAATCAACCGTTCTCTGAGCCCACTGGGCAAAGGAAAAAAAGTCATTGGCTTTCTTATAGTAAAAGAAAGCTTTGGTATTGAATACTAAGATTTAGGTAAGCAGTAGTGCAAAATATTTAAAGATGTTATGGATTTCCTTCTGGGGAAATTACTCGAAACTTTTTAGGGAGATATCAGGGAAAGTATGAATATCCTGAGTCAATGCAGTGCAGTGAATTAGATGAGGTTCTTTCTACTCATGCACTGCTGGAACCTCCTTGGTTATTTACGCTTCCAGTACCCTAGGGATGCTCAAATGACATTTTCATACAAAAGCCCAGCTTATTTTATTGCTGTTCCATCAAGATTCCAGCTCTCTATTTTTCTGTTGTCACAGATGCTGATCTGTGCAAATCCTTTTGGTTTATGGCCTGTATTTGAATAACTGGCTATGAAGGTTTTTAACTGCAGCTGAAAAAGCTCTCGTAAGTGACATTGGGCAACAATCTTGGAAAGGGAGATAAATCTTACAGAATTTGGAGGGTGGCAAATTTAATGGATATTGCAGATTTAACTCAATGCTTAACCACTAGTTTTCAGTTAATTTCAAATGTTCTAGGGTTTCTGAGACATCCAAGCTGGACTGACAGTTTTGACACAGGATATATGCGAGAACTGTGTCTTTCTCGAACAAGGCCAAGTGCAAGGTC
>NW_009205944.1:18742-35189 GCF_000690835.1 Fulmarus glacialis | reverse complement strand
ATGATTCTATGATTCTATGATATTAATTTAATTTTTTGCCTATTAATTGTAACAAAGTAGGATAGTATGAAATAAAACAAAACTGAAACGCCATCCTCTCACCCCTCCCTTCTTTCCAGGCTCAAGCTCACTCCTAAGTCTTCTACCTCTTTTTCCCGAGCGGCGCAGGGGGATGGGGAATGGGGGCTGTGGTCAGTTCATAAGGCTTTGTCTCTGCTGCTCCTTCCTCCTCACGCTTTTTTCCTCCTCCAGCATGGGTCCCTCCTGCAGGATACAGTCCTTAGGGAACTTCTCCAATGTGGGTCCTTCCCACAGGCTGCAGTTCTTCAAGCACTGCTCCAGCATGGGTCCTTTCCATGGGGCATAGTCCTTCAGGAATGGACTGCTCCAGCATGGGTCCCCCTTGGCATCACAAGTCCTGCCAGCAAATCTGCTCCTGTGTGGGCTCCTCTCCATGGGCTGCAGCTTCCTTCAGCGCACATATATCTGCTCCAGCATGGGGTCCTCCACGGGCTGCAGTGTGGATATCTGCTCCACTATGGTCCTCCATGGGCTGCAAGGGGACAACCTGCGTCACCATGGTCTTCACCATGGGCTGCAGGGAAATCTGCTCTGGTGCCTTGTGTACTTCCTCCCCCTCCTTCTTCACTGTCCTTGGTGTCTTCAGGGTTGTTTCTCTCACATATTCTCACTCTTCTCGCATAGCTGCTCTGCAGTGTTTTTTACACTTTCTTAAATATGTTATCACAGTGGCACTATCAATGTCGCCGATTGGCTCAGCAGCGAGTCTGTTTTGGAGCTGGCTGAAACTGGCTGTGTCTGACATGGGGGCAGCTTCTGGTGCCTTCTCACAGGAGCTAGCCCTGCAGCCCCCCTCCCCAAAAAACCTTGCCATGCAATCCCAATACAGCAGAGCACTGACAACAGGTCAAGGGAGGTGATTGTTCTTCTCTGCTCTGCCCTGGTGAGACATATCTGGAGTCCAGGTCTGGGCTCCCCAGTACAAGAGAGACATGGACTTACCAGAGTGAGTCCCGTGAAGGGCCACAAAGGTGATGAAGTGATTGGAGAATCATATTAGGAAAGACTGAGAGAGCTGGGACTATTCAGCCTGCAAAAGAAAAGGCTCAGGGGGAATCTTATCAATGTGTTTGAACACCTGGTGGAAAAGAGTAAAGAAGGTGGAAGCAGACTCTTCTCAGTGGTGTCCCGTGACAGGAAAAGACGCAACGGGCACAAACTGAAAGACAAGGCATTCTATTTAAACATAAGGAAAAAAAAATACTGTGGGGCTGATCAAACACTGGAGCAGGTTGCCCAGAGAGGTTGTGAAGTATCCATCTTTGGAGATATTTAGCATCTGACTGGGTGTGGCCCTGTGCAATCTGCTCTAGTTGATTTCCATAGGCACCTTCCAACCTCAACCATTCTGTGTGGTTCTGTGTGAAATTTACTCCCAAATTTGTTCCCACACCTGCTTCATGCTGCTTTTTGTTTAGATTGCTGTCAGCTAACTATTGAGTTTTCAGGTTATTCTGCAAGAAGAATTAATAGGAACTAGACTCCTAGGTAGCTGATTTTGAAAGAATTGCCTCATATCTTCAAAATCTAAAGTCTCAGTGTCTTGTGATTGTTATATCAGTTAACAATAGCAGCAATTCTTCCTGGCAAGAACAAACAAGCCATAATGTTGGCTTCTGTTTCTTCTCTAGGCTTTTCTGGCATGACAGTGGTTTCTAACATCCAAGTAATCAGGCATTAGTAAAACTGTCGAGCACTTGTTAAAATTTAGGCCCTTTGCCATTATATTTGCTTATTTGGAAATCTTTGGTGGTTTTGCTAGTAAGAGCAGCTAAGTTGCTGCAGTTTTAAATAAACAGTCCTCGGGTCTGATTCTGCTTTTAACTTAAACATGAAATCTTTCTGAATAATTTAGGGCTGGCCTGAGCTGCCTGGTGCTATGACCTACAGGGAAGAAAATAATGTCTTGAAAAGTATGACAGGCTAGATTCAATAGCAGAAACCTTCTCTGCAAAAGTTAAAAACAGAGGAAAAGAATTATAATTTTCACATAGGCTGGAAAAAAATGTTGGACTTTATGGAATTCCCTTACAGTTCTTCTTCATCCAGTCTTGCAGTGGTAAGGGCAAAACGAGAAGGTAAAGAATGGTTCTCTTAACACCCCTTCATCTCCTAGTTCCTGGCCCTTTAGCCCAGCTGCAATTTGTAGTTCTGATTGCAGCAGAACAGCTCCTGAGACGTTCACCCCAGCGCACCCAAGAGCCACTGGTGACTCTATTTTTTCATACTGTAAAATCAAGCACTGAAATAGTGTGAGGTAATATATTTCAAATTTTACTTGAGTTCTACAGTACAATAAAGTAAGGAAGAAGTGTTTACTCAGATAGTACTGTAACAGAGCAACAGATAATAATAAATTATAAATATATACAGGTAGCCAGGAAAAATATATGCAAGTTTACTGCTCACTTCATAATATCTTAATTCCTACTGGGACTCAGTCCTATTTGGACTCTCTCCCTTATCCAGCTGATTATAACTCTGTCAGCAATGAAACCACAGAGCCAGATTTTCCTTGTAAACTAATAGTACAACTATTTCAGATTTAATGATCCAATTTTTTCTGTCTTTAACATCTAATTTTTATCTACCCCTTTAGAAGCATTAGATAGATTACTCATACTAAAATAGGTGTGGTAACTTCTTTCACAATGTCCTATACATCTTGCAAGTGAAAATTTTAATCAGGTTTCTTAGCATATGCTTTTTACTTTTTACTTCATCATGAGATTACAGTCATAAATATGAAAAAGTATTTTAAAGACGTACAAAATTTTATGTGTGTATCTCAATTGTATTCTTAAGTGTCTTGAACTGGAAAAAATAGCACTTCATTTTTATATCTACCAGTCTTACAAAAGATGGGTAATATTTCCCCCAGTGCAAATGAAGACCAAAATAAAATGGCCATACTATATCAAAATCAGTGGGCCTTATGCAGAATAAGACAGCTAAGTTTACATTATAGTGAAGGGACCTTTGTCTTATGACACTTATGAGGAATTATAAAAGGTTACTGCAACTTCTACTGCAACTCCAGCTCAAAATCTTAGCTTTCTGTTCCCTGATTTGTTATGAAAAACTACAGATAAGTATAGGATGTGCTGTATTTTCACACACAAAAAACAAAAGTGTAAAATAATTTCACATATAAAAATAAATATTACAATATTTAAAAAAAAAAATTACTCAGTCAATCATTTGCAAATAAAATAAAGACTTTTTTTTCAAATATAATTTGACAGACATAGATAGTGCCTGATATATTTTGATCCCATGACAATAAATGCAGAAAGGAAGAATGTCAACCTTACAAGCACAGAGACAATCTGTTTAGAACTGCTTTACCATGGATTAATATTTTTCTTTAATCACATAATGGAAGTATCAACATGTCCACATGTGCAGGATCATTTGCTGTACAAAGGCAGGGCTTTATAAAAACAAACAAAAAAAACCCCACCATGTAGGCCAGATGTAAACAGAGTGGCCTCATTTTTACAGGTCCTGAGCATTTGCTTCTTACTCTGAAATGAGCCAGTGCCACCATTTACAGAAATCATACTGGTTGGTGCCTAATTTTAGGTACATATGTGAGAACACTGGCTTTCATATTTTTCAAGTAACAGAATGCAGGCTGAACTCCTAACCTCCTTTTTTGCTCTGGCAGCTACAATGAGCATACAAATGACACTGTGATACTTGAGCACAGATACAGGCATCATCTATGAACATCAGGTTTGTTTGTTTGTTAGAGTTAGGATCCAAGACAGAGAAGTCAAAATAAAATTATGTGGTAGTCTAGTGCTCTCGTTTAAAGTTGATATTTATTCCTCTTTTAGCTCAGAGCAATGTTGCAAAAGCAGGACAAAGGTCTGAAATATATTCAGGAATACAGTGTGTGTTCTTCAAAAGGAGGACTGCGAAAGCAGACAAGAATAGTAACATTTTCCATTTCTTTAGATTTATTTGGGATAATTTTAGGCAGTAAGATAAAAATTGATACTTTCAGAAAAGCAATGCTTTGTAGGTATGATACCGCAGCAAAGAATTACTATTACTGTGAAGAAAAGAAAGTGTGCAGGTTAAGAACTTCCCCATAATATTTTGAGGTGAGGAGGAGATACTCATACTATAAATGAAAGGTTTAAAACTTATAGAGAACACAAGGTTTAACTTTTGCAGTTTAAAGAAAAGATACTTAATTTAGCACAGGGAACTGCAAAAGATTTCTCAGGATACCACTCAAAAATCACTTCTCACTAACACAGTATTACACTTGTACATAAATGTGTTGAAAATAATTGAGAAGAGGATAATTTTTGTTTTTACTTTGCTCTTTTTCACCTTTTCTTACTCAAAGACTGTATTACATCATCCTTCTGAATCTTTTGGTCTTCAATTTTTTTTTTTTTTTTTTTTTAATTTGTTTGTAATTTGTTTGACTGGTACCTTTTACAGAATATGAAAATCTGTTTTGATCAGACATTTATTACATGTGATATGTTTCTGTGCCCCAGGTAGATTAGAATCATACTCATCATGCAATTTCAGGATCGTGATGTTTACAATTATGAGTGCAGTATTAATTTTACTCAATATACTGGGAATTTTGCTTACAGCATTCATTAAACTAACCTTCACAAGAATATATGTGGGAAATGTTATGCAGAAATCCAGTACTGGAAACTTTTTAATCAGATTTGCTAACATGCTCACATAGAAAATGAAATGTGGAATGATCAAATATTCTTCTTGTTATTTTTAGCTTTCCTAATTAATTGGTAATGATTTATAGACATTTTAACATGACTTTTTATGCCAAATTAATATTTCAAAAGAGCTACCATCACACAGAGACCACTTACCAAAATAATAAGAAAGAAGTTTGTGTTCACTTGGGTTCACATTGGCCTCTTTCCAAAAGTCTTTATGCTGTTGACTACTAAGAACCCTTATGTTGAAGCTACTCATATTCTTTATCCTTACACAGGGAATAAAAACAACTTTTATCAAAATCAGTTCAGAATAAACCAACATCTGTAGGCAAAGAAGGGCTAGCTTCTCTATCCCACAATAGACATAGTATCACTTAGAGCTGCTGAGTACTAAGGGAATAAAAAATGCTCAATGTTAATTTTGTAGGGCATCAAGATTTTTCAGCTTGCCTCAGGCAGGGAAAAGCCATTCCATAACAGATTTTTTTTTAAAGTCTGGCTTAGAGGAGAAAAACCAGCTTTCCACTGCACTTATATTTACTCTCCCTAGTGCAGAAGTGACTATTTGATTTTTATAACTGTTCTAACAAACTCTGTGAGAATATTAAAAATCCTACCATGCACCTAAGTCCTCTTAATATTTTAAAAAATATATTCCTGCAGAGAATAAGGCAGGATCTGCATATATACTATTATTTCATTTCTTAAAAAGATAATTTAGAATATTTTAGGTAAGATTTTAATAAATTTATTATTAAAATTAAATGCACAAAAAGTAAGCCATTAATATGATAAGTCTCTGGAGCTAAAATAGCTTCTTATATCACAGCATGTGTCATTCTTGGTAATGATGGACATAATATATTGTCATGTTTATAACCTTTCACTGCATGAGTTGTCAGCCCATCAAACAAAAAGTAAGGGCTTTCGAGAAACACTGAAGAGGCAGTGAGTGTTAGTTGCTTTTTAGGTGTTAATGCTAGCTCTATCACCCTCATTAATGACTAGATGGTAAACACTTCTTTACGCTGAATAGTGGCTGTGGTGAGTGCTGTGGAATTTAATATACAGGTATAATGACCTTGTTCAAAAAACAAGATGTTATGCCTATATGAAGAGAGTTGTATATATGTGTGCATATGTTAAGAATGTCCTGTTTTCAAACATTTTTAATACAAATTATTTTCTCTAACACCCATCATGATTTAGATCACACCATCTACATTCAAATAGTGCATTATAACATATTCTGCAAATGACCTTTTGGAGCTGTTCAACACCAACAAAAAAATTGCAGGACAGACTCGGTAAATTGAAATAGGTAAATCCAAATTTAATTTATACTTACAAGACCAAATTCTAAGCATACAGTTTTATGGCTTCTTTTCTTTTTCAATGTTCACATTTGTCAAGTCCTCAGCCATTGCACTGCTGAATAAAATGTATCTTGTAATTGGTTATGCTAAAAAAAAGGTAGCAGTAAAACCCTACACTAAAAAAGGTTTTGGTAGTTGTTTCTATTTTTTTACTTTTATTTTTTTCTCAGCATGTACCATCTTAATATGAGCTATTACTAGTTCTTCTAGGCTCACCCGTAAAAAAAATGTTGGAAATAGCTTGACATTTATGCATTTCCTTTTGACATTATCAGGGTTAATTAAATGATAACCTCCCCATTTGTGGAACATGTGAGAGGCAATAATGTCACCTGGGCTCATAACTGCAGAAGCTGCACAAGGTAATGTTTACTGCTATGTGAAATGCTCCAGCACCTATTATGCAAGTAATTTAGACAGAGAAAGAAAATCAGTCTTAAATCATATCACAGTGGACTATGGAATGAGAGGGATAAGAAATATATCTGTATAGCCATCTTCAATAGCAACATAACTTCAGACAGTACAGTTCAGTAGCTAGGGTCAAAGGCTAAGTTTAGCATTGCCATGCTTAAAAGAGACAACTTGATTCCTTAGAAGACGCCAGGTCACAGATGATTTTCACTGCACTTAATATGCTTAATCAACAGGGTGGGGACATGTTGCTTTAAGAGAGCTCTGTTCATAAGGAGACTGGTGGAAATTTCCACATGTGAAGGAAATTGGATGTGAAGATATACTTAAGGGCTATTCATAAGCATTATGATACAATGAAAGTGAGCTGAGATGTACCTGGGTAACTTTGGTTTTATACATTTATAATTAAAATAAAGACTGCAAATTCAAGCACATAGCTTTTGTTGTTGTTGTTGTTATGCCTTTTTTTTCCCCCAATAGTTTTTATTCTGGGCTTCTTTCTTTCTTTTTTTTTTTTTTTTAACCAGCCTGTTTTATTGATATTAGTAATCAATGTACAAATCCTCGTTTTACTTTAAGAAAGAAAATCTTGACAAATGTGTTAATATACTTCTTTTAGGAGACCTAAAAGCAAATCAGAATTTTAGATTTTCTTGTTATTATGCAGAAAAATGGTGGGCAACGTCAACAGATTTTGATGCATGGTTTGCTTTTTTATCCTGAAATCTGGTAGCTTTTCTAAACCTTATCTGTACCATGATACATGATATTTTAAAGGAGAGATCTCCATTTTCTATCCTATCAGAGTAAAATATATATATAAAGTATATGTAATCCTAAGTGCTACTTGAGAATATTCAGATAATATCATGTCAGTGAGTGACTTGGGAATCGAATGTCCCTGTACACATTTTACTGAAGCTTTTCAATACTTCTGTGACCCTTTTAGGTCCTGAGTTTTTTCTGAAGATTTCATAAATGCATAATTGCCTACCATAACAATCTGTGTAACCACTGTATATAATGAGTAAATCCTAATGGTGACGTACTCGGCATCTCTAATTTTACATTGTATTCAAAAAACTTATTGCTTAAAAACAAATAAATTTGTAGATTATGTAACTTGTACTATTTCTTGCAAAACACCTGAGGTATTGGCTTTCAAATTTTCTTACAGATATCTCAACTGGTCTTATACACAGCAATCCAGAAACTGGTTCCTTTCAGATAAATTTCCTCTTCTCCCCAACTCCCTGCTCCAAATCCTGCATGCAATTATGTTCTGATACCAGAAGTTATAAATGCAAGAAACCATTCAGCTCTGTCTAAGAAGGAATTAAATAATTAAGCCCTGACTATTTTATCTGCGCTTAAGGAAAAAGTCCTTCAAATCCTCTATGTACAAAAAAATTAGACAAGCTTTGTTGATCTAGAGAGCCATCAACCTAGCTGTACTAGCTGTACAGCTCAGCAACAGCTGAAGATCAGGGCCCAGAGAATTGGCAAATAGAGAGTATTTGTTTGTTTCTGTTTCAGTTTTTTCAGAATATTTTTGTACAAGTTATTTGCAGTTGTTATCCTTCCAAAGATCTCCATATTTTATCTTTTCCTTGTCAGTTTCTTATGTGACCCTACAGAATGATGTCGTACTAACTGTGCAAATTATATTCAGGATTTAAAAAAGGGAGGGGAGTGGGAAGAAATCAGGCGGAATTGTAATAATGGTGGAGCAAGCATGGCATGCATCCTGACCACTGTGCTTCATGGAGGGACAATCCAGGTGGCATGCCCTTGAGCACTGCTTTCAGGAAGAGTGGCAGTAGGCAACTCCCAGCAGGCTGACGAGCTCCCAGCAAGAAGGCGAAGAAGCTACCATCTGTCAAGCCTTAAAACATCCAGTACTGGAATTAGCTCAAAGTACACAAAGAGTGGTGGAACTGGGTTCCTAAACGTCTCAGAGGATAGTTCTGGAATCACATACTGTATTATACTAAATATTCCTCCAAAATTAAAGCTCTGATCTGTGCCTCTGCAGCTATGTCTACATTTGCAAAGAAATGCAAATCTGCTCTGGAACAAGTGTAGAGCAGCATGTTAAAGGAGGTAGTGCTGAGGCCCCTATCTCTTGTGCAATTAGGGTTTTTATATTGGATTAGACTTTGCCTGATCTTCTGAACAAAGAATCCGCACCATGTGTGTGGCTGAAAGCTGTTCAGTGATTGTTTCAGATTGTTATGTGGCCATTGGGGGTTGGGGCTCATTGGAATACACCCGAAGTGAAGCTTCCAGTCTACTTTCCTCCAAAAGGAATCTAGTTTTGTGAGCACCAGAACTTTTGATACAGGAAGAATAATCAAGAAATTTGCTTCACAATTGCTTTAGTATTGCAAAGCAAATTTCTGTTGTAGAGGCAACCAGTTATCTCAGGTGCTAGAGAGAGAAATTTGCCATGACCAACCCCGTATTGCTGGCAATTCAACTGAGTGGGGAAAAAATTGAAATGGCTGTGTTTAAACAGCAGGGTTTAAATATGATGAAGACAGAAGAAAGAAGATAATACAATTAACATTCAAGAGGTTTAGAAGGTGACATGGTTGGAAGGCAAGCTAGGGAAACTGTTCTAGATGTAGCATACTAGGCAGCATGGCAGGCACTTACTTGCATCCATGGTTGTGCATCCCTTAAAGGCATTTATGTAAGCTGGTTCCTCATTGTCTTGGTTTCTAAACAGTTAAGGAGTCTTACAGCAATCAAATTAAAAGGCTTGTTTGCTTGTCCTCTACTATCTGCAGCAGCTTATCTGAATGATTCCTAAACCATTTCAGCCAAAATATACCAGGTTAAGTTAAATAGTTAAAGTTTAAAAAAGTTAAATAGTTAAAGTTTAAAAATGTACATCATTGCTAACCCATTTCATCGAAATGGGGGGAGGGGGAGGCAGTTACAAAAGCAGCAGAAAGGGAGGTCTGAATGGGTGGTAATCTCTAGCAAAGATGCTGATGGCAAAAAACTGGATGCAGGCTGGAAAAGGAAGCCTACAGCTGTGGGAATAAGCTACATGAATATACCCCAAACTTTATCACAAACGCCAAACCTCACTGAGTTCATCAGTCTGTACAAATTTTCACAGTTGTATCTTTTGATCCTTTTATTCTCAATATCCTACCAAATTTTTTCAGTATGTGTCTCTAAATAATTATGTAATCACTGCCAATTACATCTTTTTGAAGTTATCCACCACATAACTGAACAATAGAGAGAAGCATGAAAATTCCAATATTGTTATCCATCTTTCTGTAGCATTAAAAGAGTTTCTTGAGCATTTTGGTGCTTTCCTAATTAAAAGAAGATTGTACGTGTGCTGATTAAAAAAGGAGTATTCCTACAGAAAGAGAATAGTGGGGTTTATATCACAGGTGGTTATTTCCACATCTTTTTTAGCCCTCTGCTTCTTGAGTAATATAGTAAAATATTAAAGTACAAACATTTGGGAAATACAACTTGGTTTTATACCTTTTTACAGGTTTTTCCTTCCACATTCATTACATTTCCCATCATTCTTCTCTTTCCTCATTCCATGTAATTACTTAACGATTTCCTGCAGAAATATCTAATTCATGGCTTGCTCCTTCCTTCCATACATTACAAAACTGCATGCCTAAGCTTTCACTTTCTCATGGCACACTACAATGCAGTTTCAAATCTCCTCTCCAATTAATCTGCACAGGGGCACATGTAAAATACAAAGTTGGAACTTGTGTTGCAATTTCTGAGTTATTACTACTGAACAAAGGCCACCAACCTCAAGCTTTTTGCATTAGTTGGCTCCAGCTGTTTCATTCAAAATCCATTTGTTTGAAATTAACAGGTTATAAAAACTAGACTCAAAATTTTAAATCTTTAGGGAAAATATGCATAGTGATGAACTGCTTTTTGTTGTAACTCAAAAATAAAAAAAATAATTAAAAAAAACACCTATGGAAATTTTCCTTCAACTGTACAAAAATGGCTGCAAAGCCTCAGACAATGTACAGTAAAATAGTGTATACATTTTTCCTAAAATTTGCTAGTGGAAACAGATGGGGTAACAACTAAATAGCCATTAGTCATTATATTTCCTGTTGTCAAAACTTATAAAATATACAATATATAATATCACTTTCTTTTCTGAAAAAAAAAATCTTTAGGCAAATTCCTCTTTCCTTTGTATTAGGAAAAATTCTAAAACAACGTCAGTGTTAAAATCTTGGAAAGACATCCAAAATGAGATAACACCGAAAAATGTCTTCAGACACTGTTAATTCTGTTTCCCTTACCTGGTTGTTTCATGAACTGGAGGCATTTTACCATATAACAGAGTAATGAAAGTCAATTTGCTAGCAACCAGGAAGAAAACGCTATTAAATTTTGCTTCACTGTTCTAGGACCTAGTAAAAACACTTTACAAAAAAATTCTTCAAGACTGAGAAGGATGTTGATGCATTTCATAACAAACAAAGCAAGAAAATGGAAATTTAATTATGCACAACTAGATTTGCCAAATACTGCACATTGAGTGGACCTTTTAGAAAATAATGAGCTCGATTCTTTCTTTAGTAACAAAATGGTAAAATCAGTTCTAACTTTATTTGCTTAATTCAAATAAGTTGAATCATTTCAGGGAAAACCCAGAATAACTGAAGCAGTATTTGGCTCACGGTTACCATCTCCAGCTTCAAAGTCTATCCCTGTTTCATCTAAAAATAACACACAGGACAATAAAAATATTTATTTTGTTTATTTAGCTGAGAAGTGTGCACTAGTGGAGAATGTACTCTACCTCCTCCCCCAAAATCTGACCTGGAGTCACAAAGACCTTTAAGGTTCCACTTTTACTCAAATCAAGATAAAGCTCTTAAAGGTTTTTGTGACTCCAGGTCAATGTGTCATTAGCCAGGCCTCTCTGTGTTTATTACAGAAACTACATTAATTGTATTATTATAACTCACAATAACTTAAGTGAATTTAAATTTTACAGTACGTTAAAGATCATGAAAGGGAAACTACTAGATTGGCACTTCCCAGAGTTCTGATTCTAAAACAACTTTGGGAAAATTTATCATTGTGAGGGAAGAACTACTTATTGTTGATAGCAATTAGGTCATGAGTAAGAAAGGGATTGTTTCAGCTCACTTAACCTCATAAAAGCATTAGCTTGGCTCTTGGTAGTTCCAGATGGTGTCTTTCCAGACACTAGGAAAATAATCAGAGAATGGTTGAGGTTGGAAGGGACCTCTGGAAGACATCCTGTCCAAGCCCCCTGCTCAAGCGGGGCCATCTAGAGCAGGTTGTGCAGGACCATATAAAGTGGGAAAACACAGCCTACTAGAACAGTGGTATTAAGGGTCCCAACTATTTCATCCAGGTCTGACAGCACAGAGAGAACCACACTGGAGAGTATCTTCTAGGAGTGAAAATAGTAACAATACTTCTTATCTATTTACTTAGAAAGGATTGTTCATGGATAGACCAATGCTATGGAACACAGTTTTAAGCTGCTCCTGTGACTATACATATATTTAACTGCTATTTGGGACAAAACAAAAGAAAACCAGTAACAAACTATAATTAGTCCTTTTCTTCTTTTTTACTCAAAATTACAGAATGGACTTAAATAAAAAGTATTTAGAAACTTCCACTAATTTGCCTTATTTAAAGAATAAACCAGATGAAAATCTATTCCTCTACAATAGTTTATGCAAAGCCTCTTTTGCAACTATTATCAAATACTTTCATGCTAAGAAACCTGTTTCCTTCACTCTCCAGTCAAACTGCAAAGGCACCAGTATTCAGAAAATACCCAGTTTTACAGAACATTTGAAAGAACTGTTTTTTCCTCTGATAATATGCAGACTAACATGGAAAAAGCACTAGTGCCTTTCCACATTTTGTAAGAAATAATGGAGGGAGAATTGCATTTTAAAGTTATCCCTCTCTCAACAACAAACTAATTAATTGCAATTAGACTAAGTTCTTCAAAGCTTTACCAGTTTAATACTTTATTTGGCTTTCTTTAAAACTAGCTACATCTAAGGACAATGCAGAAAGTTATTTTTTTTCTGAATAATAGACACCTCTTTCAGACAGTAAAGAATCAGTGTTGACAATCCCTTAATTATCAGAGACTTCAAGGGATTTACAAAGCCCTATTGGCTGTTTTTTACAGCTAATTGCAGCTGTGCTTCCTCCCCTTCTGTTCTGTTTTTCTTCCAACATGGTGAAAAGAACAGTCACAAAGTTATCTAGGATCCTAGTCAAGGAGCTGCATCCTTGAGAAGCAGCATAAGTTGGAGAAGTGAATTACAAGTCAAAATTAGCTGCTCCTAGTTCCTAATTGCATCTACCAGTTACTCATCTCATGGTCTTGGCTGAGCTTTTTTCACCCTTCTGCCTCAAGTTTTTGCTGCTGTAAAATATGCATAACATTTCCCCGTTGCTTTTTCTGGGACAGAGAATGCTTATGTCGTGATGCCTACACAGTGCCTTGAATATGCAGTATGCTATGTAAATGACATATTTTTAGAGTTTCAAAGAACTTCTGTAGTTAGAACATTTTGAACATAACTGAATTAAAAGAGCTTCTTAGTGATGGGCTCATCAGTTGAACTTGTCACTTATGAAACTGCACCACTGTAGATTTAGGAAATGAAGGAAACTATTAAGGATCCTACAGTACTCAAAGTAGATGGCTGGGAATTTCTCTACTGACTTCAAATGGGGAAAAGGCAAAAGTGTAACTGAACTCCTTCAGATTTGAAAGCCATTGTTTTAAACACTGACTTCTTATCAAGACATGATGCTTATACAGCATTTTCCTAGGCACACTGGCTAAAAAAAAATAATTTCTGGATAGGGAAATGTTTATTAAATTGTATTTGAATCAGTCTTGCATATATTTTAATACAAATAGGAAAACTAAGCCCTTCTAGGATATTAGCATTTGTTTCAAAGAGACGGTGATTTACGTTAAAGACAGTAAGCTGGTTATCAGGCTCAAATCAAACCTATCTGATTATTAAAAATTGTATTTGACAATGAAGTATTATCATTTGGTTCAACCAAAGTGAACACAGCAGGCAAGTGAATAAAGCACTTAGAATAGGATAGAAGAAAACTAGAATTTATCCTTAGATTTGCCATGGGCCTATTAGGGATTCCTCATTTCACTACTTGATGTTATTATTTATTTTCCCTTGTCAGTATAGTGGGACTACTGTAACTTATATTCATTAAACCCACAAAAATATTTATGATCTAAAAAGACTTATAGGAAGTAAGGTATACAGCACATTTAAAAACCATAACCATGCCTTCTGTCGTGCTTTAAAAAAGGAGGACTTACTTGCAGATTATATTTATGTTCATTGTGTGACCTTCTCTAGAGGACAGGAAAAGACAAGTAATATAAACAGGTTTCATTGTCACATGCAATTAATACCATACTTCCTCATTTGTTATCAAACTTTTCATCACAGGGAGGAAGAAGAGGGAAGGGAAAAGGAGACACATATTGAATAAATTTTAAATATCAGCACTAAACTACAGCTACAGGCAAAGTACAAGAGTACTCTGCAAAGAGCTGGTGTGCAGCACAATTATTTTGGAAAAAAAAAAATTGGAGGAGATGAGCACAAATTTGTGAATTCTCTTACAGAAGGAAAAATGGAATTTTATAGCAATTACCAAAGAAAGAACTTATCTTTTAAGTTCCAACACAAGAAACTTCACAAGTATCAATTAAAGAAGAGAAGCCTGGAGAAGAGAAGGCTCTGGGGAGACCTTATTGCAGCCTTTCATACTTAAAGGGGGCTTATAAGGAAGATGGGGACAGACTTTTAACAGGGCCTGTTGCGACAGGACAAGGGGGAATGGTTTTAAACTTAAAGAGGGTAGATTTAGACTAGATATAAGGAAGAAATTTTTTAAGATGAGAGTGGTAAAACACTGGAACGGGTTGCCCAGAGAGGTGATAGATGCCCCATCCCTGGAAACATTCAAGGTCAGGTTGGATGAGGCTCTGAGCAACCTGATCTAGTTGAAGATGTCCCTGCCCACAGCAGGGTGGTTGGACTAGATGACCTTTAAAGGTCCCTTCCAATCCAAACTATTCTATGATTGTATGATTCTATGAAATCTACCCTGAAGTAAGAAAGGGTTGTATTATCACTGGATGGATTTCCTTATTCTGTTATTTAGAAGTCAGTGCTCTCTGGCAACAAAAATCCAAGTAGAAAGCAAAGCTCAAAAGAAATCTTAGTTAAGTGGGAATTATACTCGTCTTCCAGTGTATAAGTTTAACTCCTCTCAATTAACAGTTGTGCTTATGAACCAAAGGGAAATTAATATATTTGCAGGTGATTTGCTAACACTTCTGGCAATAAATTCACCTTCTTCATCAACTATGCCAAAATTTAAAAAAAATAAATCCTTATCTGCTTTTGAAATCCTTCCTCTCTCTTCTTCCCTTGTCTGTTTGTGTCAGTAACGTCACCATCCTGACCATTTTGGTAGCTGCAGGAAAGGTATGTAAATCTAGAATAAATTTCTTCCTTACTGTTTCTTACTTGTGTTCCACTTGCAAAATATGCAACAAATACATTACAAAGTATGTAATTGTTAATACATAATAGTATCAATGTAAATTATTGCTATACATAGTATTAAGTATTTACACAAGGGTTTCAAGAAATAGGTTTGTGACTGTAAACAAATTTTGGGGGAATCTGTCTATGTCTGCAGTACAACAGGCACATGGTTGACAAAATAAATGTATGCCTAATGATATATATATGTAAAGACATTCTGCCTGTTATTCAGGTGTTTCTGTCCTAAAAACCCCATATCCTTTGAACTGACAAGCAGAATAAAAATAATACTTCTTAAAATAAAACCCGAAACTATGAGGCATTTCCTTTTCAAGGTAATTAATATTTTCTCTTTTACTACTCACAAAAATCTTGTCATTACCCAAGAAAACAAGCAAGAAAACAAACCCATGATTTTATGAGACATTTTTACTTTCGAATTTCACTGTCCTAAGAATTGAAAGAAAATTTCAGTCCTTGGAAAGAATATCACAGGCTTTCACAAGGCAGATTCATTGCAGTGTGAAACCTGATTCTTCTCAGCATACCAATGTGCATTTTGTAAAAGTGTATACTGAATGTCTTTTCAGGTAAGGAAAGGTAAATACGTTAAGTACTGTGCTGGGCAATTGGAGGACATGAGATTTTATGACATTATAAATTCACATTTGTAAGCTTGAAAGGTTTTCATATTTAATTTGTGAAAGAGGACATTAGTCTTCTACTAGTCTTTTACACAAGTCTTCTGCACAAGAAATTGTCATTTCAAAGGCTGTTCCCGCCTTTGGGGTAAATTTTTCCTCTCTCCTCCTTCATAATAAAAATTCAAAAAACCCAGTAACATAATAGTCAATTTCCATAAATACTACTGGTCAGCATGATGTATATTAACTCTACAACTTGTGTTCTTTTCCTGAGGCTTCTTTTTAAATCTGCTTATCTTCCTCCCCCATTGCCTCAAATCAGTAGAAAAACAATAATCTAATTATACATTGGTATTCTGTCCACATCTAAATTCTGTAAAGGTCAGATATCCCATAAACAGGGATTATAAACAGTGCAGGAAAAAATGATCCAAGCTAGCACTTAAAAGAATAAGTAAAGCAAAGAAATAAAGAAAAAAACCCAAAAGCATGAAAATAAAGGTAATTTTCCCAGTTTTACCTTGAAGAGCTCCCAGAATTTACAGTGCAGAAAAATTCAGGTAAATCTCAATTTATTAAGATAAGCT
>NW_009205944.1:0-18724 GCF_000690835.1 Fulmarus glacialis | reverse complement strand
TTTCCTATATTCAGGGTTGACTTTTACAGAGAACAGAAGAAAACGATGACCTTTACGACTGTATATAAAGTATCGATATTTTTGAAGTTTGTAAGTGTCTGAATGCTTTGGGAGTCTGTTGGGATGGTTACATGTTGATTTCAAGATGCAGAAAAATAATTATATTTAGCCATCTGATACAGCCTGCACTGGTCTTCACCTTCTTGCAGGTCCCTGTAGTACGTTTCAAAACCGGTTGTGACTGACCAACATTTGCTCCAAAGACTACTCAGGAAGGTTGGTCATTTGGCGAGACTGAATATGAAGTCATGTTCATGCATGGAGTCCACTGGTCTCCACAAGGGGAAGCTGACTAAATTGGCAAGTGTCTTACTCAGAAGTATAGAGATCACATGAAGTATGAGTTTTAGTTGAAGCCTGACTGTGGACGTAGCATTTCCCCACTTTTTCTGCACAGGCACACCAAACATGCAAAATGCTTCCAGTCCTTAAAATTAAGTTTTATGAAAACATAAAATTAAAAAGCTAGAAAATGATAACTCTCTTTTTACAGAAATTCAGATTTTCTTTGTGAGGAGTTAAAAAAAAAAAAAGTAAAAAACAATATTCTACTTGTTTACTGTATTCTGGCAGAATAGGTGCTATCCACTAGTACTCCTTCATAGCGTGACAACTTTTGCAGCAGTCTCTTAAATCAGACTCTGCAATCTCTCCTGGATGCTGATGAAAAGCCTCCTCCTTTCCAGCATCTTTGAGACTTTATCTCAGAAAGAAGCTGCTTGCTCCTTACAGAAACTCCTCTCTGAAGGTCTGCAGACTGAATGTAGCCAATTACTCTTTGGGAATACCCAATCTCCCCACCCACTGGAAGATGCTGCCCAACCCGAAGTGCCAAAGGTAGGATGGCAACATGGCAGACAACATCCCTTCTTTTTAATCCACCACACTCTTTTCAATTAGTGTACAACATACAATATTTATACAAGCTGGAAACCTGCATCATCCACCACTTGCAGTTGCAGCATTCATCACTAGCCTTGCTTTAGCATTCCTTGTTGAAGGGGAATACTTGTAATACATCTCAATAACGGAGGTTTGAGGAGGTGTTTTGTTATACCGTGACCTTATCTCACAACGGATCAAGTTTCATTAGAGATGAGGAAATTCATTACAAAGTGTTTGCTTGGAGAATGAGGAAGAAGTAAGTCCAGACCATCCATTTACTCAGATGCAGCTGATGAAAGTGAAGTAGTTCCCAAGGCATTGTTCACAGCATGTCCTAGAGAAAGACTTCTAGCCAAAGGAGGTGGAGGACAAACCCGAATGTGTAAAGGAGTGTTATTTCCTATTCTGCACAGGATATGGTAGCTGAACAGGAAGTAACTTTTTTGTTTTGGTTTGGTTTGGATTTTTTTGCTTGAACAAATGCAGACAGGTAGAGTGGCCCATCATACTCCATGCAGTCTGCTTTTAACTCTCCCCAGGAAAAAAAGCAGAATTCATCCCAGGTAGGTGTGCCCAGCATATGTAGCACCTGGAAAATAATCCATTTCGCTAAGGAATTCTGCCATCTGCATGGGGGGGCTGTTTTGACATTCAGGTAATCAATCTTATTTCCTCCCTCTCTCATCCTACCTGACACGTCCAAGTGACTTTGTCAGTCACTGCCAGCAGTAGAAGGAATAGTTATTCTATTCTGCCCGTCTAGTACCTGGTCCCTCCTCCCCACTACAGAGTTACCATTATCTATAGAACTGCTAGTGATCAGTTTGAGTAATACAGGCAGTAAACACTGTTCAGTGTGCCTGGCAAAACAGGTTCATTTATCTATATACTCTCCTGTGTGCAGAAAATTAAACACCATCTCTGCCACCCTTCCCCCTGGAACCTACAGTGAGTAGATGCAGGTTGCTGCCTATGCAATGATGAATCGGTTCATACACTTTCTGCCCCTTCATAGTGACAGCATGAATTAAACATAAATACAAGACAGGGACCTGCTGCCTAATGCCGACCAGTACTGGCTGCAAGGCTGTGTTTATAGTCAGTGTGCTCACTGCCTTCTGTGCCTGGGTTTAGTACCGGAGGCATGTTCAGAGTACTGCTAGGGTCGCTTTGAGTAACTATGCTTGAGAACAACCCAGTCTAATGGACTGCTGCTGGATGGGAGCTGGAGATTTTCAGCCTCTTGGCAATCTACAGAACATCCAAAAAGTGTTCCCCAAACAAGCAGCACTCTCAGACAGTGAAATCAGTATTCACAGTATTTGTCCTAAGCTAGTTCACGAGCCAGATTAGACTTTCCACTCACTTCTAATATTGAACTGTGTTTTCACAGTTTTCAGTGGGACATTTCAAACAGTTACTGAGCAGATTGTCAAGCCCAGGAAGGAGTTAAAAAGCAGTTTCTTTATACAGGTTTTTTCACAGCTGGCAAATTCTGTGTTTCTCTGCCCATAGGTCAGCCTCCCTCCAGGTCTGGTCTTGTTCGAACACCTTTGAGGATAAAAAAATCACTTAACAGAAAGACTGTTTTTACCCTATTCCACTCAGGACAGTCTTCACAGTTTTAAAAGCCTGAGGTCCAGCAGGATTTCAGTAGGAAATGTTTGCTGAGCAATATAACAAGCACAGAGAAAACACCACAACCTGTAGGCTTGTACAGTACATGGGTATTCATAGAAAAGAGTTGACAGCTTTGAAAGGAAATGGAACAGCTTAGCCTGCGTATAGCTGATACACCTCTTCTGCAGGTACATCTTGGACGGCAGGTGCTCCCATCATTCTGTTCCTAGGATATCATCTCCGAGCTGCAAGATTAAACCCCTGAAGTGCCAGGAAGGCACCAACAACAGAGATCTACTGAAGCTCTATGTCAGCCAGTTCCCTGTTAGGTTCTTTCTGATCAAAGGAAGTAAGTGCTTACCAGAAGTCAGATAGCAATAAGCCCATGGGGTCACACAGTTGATCCAAATGTGCCAGGATGGGTCATTCCTAAAGCACCAGACAGCAGAAGGAGAAAAAGGCCAGCAGTGTTAGAGGATCTGTTGTAGGAGCTGTCTTGATAAGAAGATTTTTCTTTCTGCACAAGTTTGACTTTGAGAATGTGTAAATACCAAAGAAAGGCATTTCAGATGTGGGCTTCCTGACTGATCTGTAGCTGTCTGACATGGATAACCTCTGAAGAGTTGAAGCAAATAGCATCTGATAGGGTGCCTGTTGTCTGAGAGCCAGTGTCACCTCTTCTCAGAGTCAGAAGAATGACTGCTTTCTCCTCAAGTCACTGCAGGTTCTCTCACATTTGGAAAAGTCAATATTTCAATAATCTGTGTTGATAATGTGGACTAGCAGTGGCCCTTCATTTCAGCCGCTGGTGAATTCCACAGATTCTTCACAGAGACACTTATCTTTCTAACTTGCTTATCACAAACCTTTTCATTATGGCTGCAGCCTGAAATGCCTGGGAAGTCCTTGGGATTTTTCCCACATTGTTTCATGTAACAAATGAAAAAATTATCTCTTCCAGCTGTAGAACCTCAATCTCCCTTGGACCAAAATCTCCACTTCCATTCAGAAAGGATAGATAGGAACTAAAAAATGTGAAGCATGGTTGAAGTATTGCCCTACATACACCAAAAAGCATGTAAGGCTCCTGTATGCCAGATCAGTACAGTGTAAATATAAACTTTAGTTTGATCCAGAGATCCTCAGACCCAGTTACAAGTTTGCATTGACTTAGTTGTCCCAGTTGAAAGAGTCTCAGGCATATCATTGGCAGTAATGGTTAGCCATATTGGCTGTGATCAGTGAAGTACAAAATGCTCTTACCACACTTAAATATTATGAGGGGGTTTTTTGGTAGTGGTGGTGATTTTAATAACATCTGCAATTAAAACCCACAGAATAAATACTTAGGCTTTATTTACCTAAAAGCATACAATGAAATCTATACTGAATAACCCAATGGTCATATCCCTATATCTGAATTTGATGTTATAAAACTGACATATAAGGAAAAATGTTCAAATTATTTAATAAGTGATCAGTGGAAAAATGTGTGAAATGAAATGGCACTTGCTTGTCCTCTGCTGGTATTCTGTTTATCCTGTGAAATGCTAAGGTAGATGACCCTTGCCCCCATCCGGCCCAGAACATCTCTATGTTTACTGTAAGTGGACTCTCTAAACAGAAGCCTGATACGAAGTTTTAGATATAATGAAAGTAGGCAACCCTTTGAAGATCAGATTTACAGCATTTAACAGATTAGAAATCCTTGGGAATCTTAATGTATGCACTGTAAGTAATGTATATATTGCAATATAGAAAATTGAACCCAACAGTGGCCGCAACTCACATAGAAGGTCTTTAGATTTGCTAAAATGATGAGTCAGTTCATTTGCAGCTTGAGCAACAGAAGCCAGAATTCTTCTCCCTCCCTTCATATCCTTTGCCCATGTTTACAGTGAGGACATATAGGCTCAGAAAAGCTTACAATACTTCTATACGCTAGGGAGTTACCCTTAATAAAATATTGTATTTGTATTTTTTTATTGCTGCTTTTATGCTTATTTTCAACATTTGATCAGACATACTAAAGCACAGGGGAAAGCCTCTCAATTAAGGCGAAAATGTCACAGTGAGACTGGCCATGTTATAAGATGCATTACACTAAGTATTTAAATTAATATGACTATAAAACAGCTTGTCCAAAATAAGACAAATTTTAGTCCTTCATAGCCATGGTAAATATAACTGGAAAATCTGTTAGCTCCGTTAACAAAGATAATCAAAACAAAATGAAAACTGTTCAGGAATCACTTGCAACCATTGCAACAATGCAATTTCTTCACTGACTGAACACAAAAAAAAATTTCCAGCTACCATGATACATCTTTGGCTCCCTAACTCCAACAACCACATACTTGTTTACATCAGGATTAACCTGCAGCAGTCTGTTATGAGATCCCCAAGGCAGAAATTTAACATGATCTTCTGGAAACATCCTGATATGCTATAACTCCTTTGACATCATGTACATATCAAGAGCCTGAAAAACAAATTTCAGACATAAAATGTACACAGTAAAACCAGACAGCACCAAGTAAAACAATAAAAACCAACACTGTTTGTCAATGCAGGAGAAAATGAAAATATCTCCAAAGTTAGAAATATCTTTTCCTTCTCTAGATTATTGCAATTAGTAAAGATGTGAAAGCACAACTTCTTCAGCACTGCAGAAGTATTAGTTTTCACACTTCAACACTGTCCTCAGGAACTAACAAAGAGCAAGTCTGACTTTGAAAAATTTGCGTTAGCAAGCTGTTAGTGTTCTGTACTATCTATAAACTGTGCTTGCTTTAAGTAGTGACATATGTTCTGATAAACACAAGCTATTGGAAATCTATATTTAAAATTAATACTTGCAGAAACAACACAAAACTTTCCATGGTTTGGGCAATTTAATTTTAAACTACATACTGACAATGATTATGAATGTCTGTGTGTACTCTCTGCAGTGTTTAAGTTCATGTTAAAACCATCTAGAGCTTGAAATTTTACAAACTTAAAGGAAAACCCCTTCTAAGCCAATGTTAACCTGACTAAAACTGGCATGATTGCACAGAGTCAATGTAATTGATTTTCAACATTCTGAAACTGTTTTTACTCTATGCACAAAACCAGCTAAAAATATATTTTGTTCGTAGACTGTTATAAAGTACCATTAAGAATACTTCTTACCTCCAGAAATTTCAAGAGAAAAGAGTTTATGGAAAAAGTTCATTTCAAAAGATATCTAAGTTTCTCACTGTGTTTGTCATTAAAGCACTTTTTTATTATATTCATACAAGTAATGTTATTGTATATAAAATGCAATATCGATATTTTATGCCAGATTCACACTGGCATGCTACAGAACTGCATAAACAGACATTGCAAGTATATTTTCAAGTCAGGTTTCCATAAAAGTATTAGTAGTAATCAAAATACATGCTGTATTGCATACTACCAACTATATTCTGTAACAAGTCATCATAACAAAAGTATGAAAGACATTTAAAATGCAGTTACAAGGCTGAAGATGAAAAAACATTTCTTTCAAGTATGGAAATTTCAGATAGAATACGTAGCCAGTCCTGCTAGGTAGTTTCTCTCTCTCCAATGTGTAGAAGAAATCACTACATCTATCTTCAAGAAGGTGAAGTCAGGGGACAGTTGTTATTAACAGACAAAAGGAGGCAACTTGATATTCCAGAAGAAATACAGATACCATTTTTCTGCAAATCATCTAAAGGAAGCAAGGTGAAATATTGGTAGCAGCTAGCAATGAGAGAAGGGGTACAGAATAGTAACAAGCTTGAAATCCTTACTTGAGATGTCTACACTACATCCTTGTCTCCAGGATCACCTTCTCCCCCACACAAGTATATGTGTAACAAAGAAATCCTAGAGGACACAACATTTTTTAAAAAAGAGGCACGTTCCAACTTGTTAATAATATGAGGTTTCAGAATACTGTGCATTAAACTACTAGCTGGGTGAATCAGACATTTCTATAAAATATTATATTTCTAATGATATAGAATCGGGAAAGTGTATAGATGCTTGTAAGTCAACAGTAGAGGAGAATGCTCTGGAATAAAATACAGTGGGCCTGTATTCTACTGTTTTATTCTGCAGGCTTCATGGTATGATGGGTCAAGATGCCTCTTCCATCTGAGACTGCGTTATTTGCCTACTGCATAATATGCTGTTCCTGTCTTGGAGATATTTACAGCATGAAAACATTTACCCTGCCTTTTCTTTTCCAGCATATGTAAGTTGAGAAAATGCTTTTGGGGATGGGGGGATATTTTAAAATTGCTTTCAACTATAACTCTCATTGACATACATGCAAAACATGCAGTTACACAGCTGTTGTTCAGCTGTCATAGAAATCTTTAAAACAACAGATCTATATAAGAAATTAGTTATTAGAATGAAAAATGATCTTTTACATCATTTAATTACTGGAATAAAATTTTCTTGATAAGAAGCATCTGATGCCAACAGCTTGCAGCATTACTTTTATACGTTCTTGTCCCAGAGGCTGCAAAATGCTAACTCTCCTGTTGACTTACTGTATGCCTCACAATGGATTAAAACAGCCAGAAACACCTGAGCACTGCCTCAAATCTGGTCAAAGGTTAATCATGCAGCTGTAGAGACAGCATTACCAAGAACAGAACAGTGTCTTTATGGGCAACTTGATTCAAAAACTATTAGCCTGAATATAGATGAAAAATATTTGTTAGTGCTTATTCAGTTCTATTCATTTGGAAATACCAGTCACACAAACCCTCTTTTCAGGCTTTTCTCTACCAACACTTTGACCAGAATTTAAGATATTAGGGGGCCCACCCGTGCATTTTCATTACTGGTAAACCTTTTGCATGTGTTCTAATTCTCCAACATGGGAAGGTTTCTGGTGTTTGAATGACAAAGCTAATCTTGACAAGCCATCTGAATAATCAACTAATGAAGAATTTCTGTGCTCGATAACAAGTGTGGGCAGATAACAGAAGAGCCTACCTCTGCATTTTATTGATAGCTAGAAATGGAAAACCAAGTGTGGTGCAAAGATATGATATGGGAGGAAGATCTGTTAGAAATGTGAAATTTTGTCCATACAAGTACTGATGAAACTTGCACACTCTGAAGATAATGGTTATGCTCCAATTCAATTGTGCATAGTGGCTTTCTGTTTTGCTTAGTGTCCTTGAAGCAAAGGTAATTCGTTTTTTACTCTCCTGTGGGCATAATGTGGGATATGACTGCTCTCACCCCATAGGAAGAATGCATTATACACTAATTGCATTGGCAAATCAGAATCAAACTGTGTTAATACATCCAAGGCTAGTAACAGGCTTCATCTATTTAAAAAACTCTGTCACTCTTATCTGGCCAAATGCAGAATTTTCCTTGACCTGGAATATCATGTCAATAATTCAAATATAACAGTCAGATGATGAATGAAGTTTATATAGCATTTTAGTAATCTCATAAAAAAGAAGGATGCACATTTTCAGGACCTATTATGACCTCTATGATGGGGACAATTTCTGTTTCACTGTTGTATCTGGCAAGTTCTGTTTCATGACTATCTGTTGCAAAGGATTACATTCTGTCTGAAAATAATGTCATGTGAGTTATTTTATAACTTGATTTTTCATTGGTAATGCTGCAATTGCTAGCTTTTTTTTTTTTGGTGGGGTTTTTAGAATTTTTTATTTATTTCTTTATTTTTCTTTTCCTATTTCTATTGTGTCTGTAACAAACTGCAGTGGAGTGGGGCAAAACTGATAATAATTTTATATTCTCTTTGACCTTCTAAATGTAAAAGTAGTAGCTTTTACTTAATCCCTGACTTGATGAATAAATGAAAGGATCTTATTTATTTATTTATTTATTTTTAAAGCATTGTTCTGGGTTCATTGTGGATGAGATAAAGAAAGATCTCATTTGTAAAGCTATCTAGGTTCAGAAATGCATGCTGTAAGAACACAGCAATAATAAGGAACAGGATGAGTACAGTATTGCTGTAGTTCAGAACACAAACACACAGTTTGAGTTAACAATACGATATAGGTATACTTTATTGCCAGAAGTGAAAGTAGAGGAACTTCAGAGTGGTGAAAGAGATTCTGGAAGTTACTCAGATGCACATGAAAAAGTCCACAACAACCTATTTCAAATTTAACATTTTAAGTTTGCTCTTAATGTTAGTCACAGGGTGCTGGACACAGTTTATAACTCATGAACAACTTAATTCTGAAAAATACTCAACAGAGCTCCAGGAACATGCTGTTCAGATCCTGATCCTACCACCCTGAGTGAGAAATTGCATTGCTCAGTACCATCAAGTTCAAGTTGTAAGTATAGCGCAAACATGTTCCATTAAGGCAAAACATAAATTGATATGTGTGTGCACTTATAAATCCATTTTTATTTGAGTTACTGGTACAAAGCATGTATCTACATCTCCCCTCAAACATAATATGAAGGTTTTTTCCATCAGAAGAGTGAATTTTTCTACGTAATTGCATCTAAGTCATATACTAAAATAAAATAGAAAGAACCTGAATCTTTTACCACCATGATATTCTGCTTCAAGTAAACAATTATACTACAATGACTTCAACAAGCTGTCATTTTGCTTAGTAGCACTTCATGTACATTCTATCAATTCATCTAACTGCACATGCAGTAGAGATGCAGAATATTAATTTTGGACTATGTTTCTTCCAGGCAGTGAATCAATTGTAGATTAATTCTTCCATATCACGTCATCAAAAGTTAAATACCATGAATTTTCTCTGATTTTGTGATCTTACATTGTTCTCATCGAAGCTGTATGCGAAACATAAGTTATTGAAGAACAGCAAACAGGTTATTTCCATGATGAGGACTGTTCTTGTCACCTTTAGCAGTGCCAACAAACAGTGAGAAAATTAATAGTAAGATAGATCACTGAAGTCATCTACTTGGGCAGGGACAGTTATCCTTTGATTATACTCTCTGGAGGATACTGAGAAACTTTAATCAAGTCAAGCCTGTCTCCAAGTTTAAAAAAAAAAAGAAAATAATTTCTCTATTAAGGGTCTCTGAAGATCTCCAACATCTTTGGTCATGTAACTCAATGTTTAAATATCTGTGACTTATTTCAGAACAAATGTACAACTGATAAAGGAATACTTGAAAGATAACTCTCTTTAATGAAAGGCAGATACCCGCACCTACTGTATTAGCTGATTTAATTATAGATGATGTACAACAAAGATCATATCTCAAGAATAGTAATAGAATGTCAATTAGAAATCAAAGTTGTTTTGAACTCTTGAGGGCAGGAAGGGAACCAAACTAGCCTACCACACTTTTAAAAAAAAAAAGCAAAAAAAAAAAAAAAAAAAGCTTTGAAATAGTCCTCAACGTTTACTTCTCAAAGAAGAAGTGTACCCTTGACAAAACTTGCTGTACAAAAATTCAAGTGACCCCAAATGTCAAAATTTGGTGTGGGGAGGGGAGGGTTTGTCAGCAGTAGCCCATATCAGAGAGGAAGTCAGAGGATTTTTCAGTGCTCAGATACCTGAACTATCTCTGAATAAAAGGACAGCATGGTCTTTCAAGTATAACATAGGCTAGCTTCTTAGGACTAACCTGGTATCTCAGTAAAGGTCTGCAATGTGTTATACAGCCATCTTCTTAGTTGAAAAACAAAGGTGACAAAGCCCTTGTATGTGGATTCTATTTCCAGACCACCTCAAAATACCTGTATAACACAAAACAAGTAAATTAGCTCTTTAAGCCTTAATTTCTTTGTAAAACTACAGACAGACTGAAAAAGTTGTTATAGAGGGAGAGAAAAGTTAGCTAAATTCCTTGCGGCCGCCACAAAAAACCACTCACTGCAGTGCGGAGTGTAAATGTTAGGCAGACTACATGATAATGTTGACTAATTTGGTGCCAATATCCAGCAGACACTTTACTTTCTGCAGACCAAGAATCTCCAGTCTAATTGATGTTCCCACCTTCTGAGGAATAAATGAATTTAAGAAGCCAAAGCAAAGTATCAAGCAACTTTATTGTACTTATTTCCATTTGGGAACACCCTCACAGGGCCCTACAAGGAAGAGGCTGTGTTTTAATGTTTCTCCAACACTAAGTGTTATTCCTGTAGCCTATTTTACACAGCCCACTTGCCATGCAAATACAGAGAAATAGAAGCACTGCCTCCCACCTTCACTGCAAGCACTAGTCAAGTGACTGCAAGTGTCAGTGCCTGTCAGACATCCACACACTGCTTCTGTCCTGGCTGAAGTCTGCTAAAAGCAAAATCCCCGCACTTTCTGATTCTTTGGTAAGGGAGGGGTTGCACCTTTCCTTGCTTGGTTTCATGGTGTATGCTAATCTTGTGTTCCCTGCTTCTTTTCTTCTCTGTATCCAAACAATCTCACTGTGGTTAAAAGGCAACTCTGATATACATGAGTGTTAATGTTTTAAAAGATCAGAATGTTGTTTTCAGTACTGAGATACATTTCATATAAAATAATAATAAAATCAACATGGACCTCCCCTTTCTTTTTGCTGCACATAACTAGGAACAAATCTGTCCTGCTGTGTTAGTCTCAAAAACAATGCCTGAAGGAGTTATATGGCAGCATATTCTCTTCACGCTTTTGCCTTAAAGTTCATGAGTAACACTATAGCTCATCATTGTTAGCTTACAAACATGAAACCTGAAAAGAATTAGGATTTTTATCATGACCCAAGAACTCTATGCGAAAGAAACTATAGAGCATAACATTTATAGACCAAAACCCAGATGCAGTTACCATGTTGCCAAAAAACATCTTTTTTTTTTCTTATTCAGCCCAGTTGAAATTAAAGTATTGACAGAAACAATTTCTGCCAGGAAAGTGGAAAATTTAGTAAGGGATAATATTGAATCTGGTTTTCTGCATTTATTTTTGCTGGGTAATCCAAATCTTACATTCTACAAAATGTTGTTGAAACTAAATAAGAAAAATAAACCAAAATCAAATGCCAGATTTTTCTGCTATTTTCTTTTACTTTTGTGTATGTAGAATAAAGCTAGAAGTAGAGGTTGAAGTGCTGAGCAGTGTATTTTTTTGCAATAAATTTCAAGTGTGTTGTACAGCCTGAGGGGAACACAAAAGCATTAAGATGTATTTATATTGAAAAAAGAGTGATTTTTGTAAGGTTGATAAAGAAATCCATCATGGTCTACACACCACATCAAAGGATGGTTATGACGTTATTGGAGTAAATTCCCCAAAAAGTGTGTCCAGGATAGCTGACATTTGCCACAGTGCCATTCTTTGTCAGTCAAAATGGTAGCACTATTTTCCTCTATGACGACAAAAAAACAACAAACAAAACACAGCCTCAGAAGCTGGTTCTTACAAAAGAGAAAACGGAAACTCTTGTTGCAGGAAACAGTGGAACAACCTAGAGGGGCAACATGGTAGATATCTTTCCCCTGTTAGTACACGCAGTCAGTCATCTTTGCTACAAGGAATACACAACTAAAAAGTCCTTTTCCCTTACCTGCCATATTACACAACATGAAGCTATATTTCTACTGAAGCACTTGAAAAACATGAAGTGTTATGTTTTTAACCAGCTGGCCAATGCTGAGCTTCTCATAAACTGAGTATCTAAAAGTACGTTACCTAGCTCAATACAAAGTCACCCTATAAGTAAATTTGTGTTTTTCCTCACACAGCAGTGTCATAAAAGTTACTTGGTTTAAAAATCTACTTCTATATGTATTAGATTACCAGAATAAAATGCTGCTTTACTAGAATTTGTAGAGCTTCTTTTTCCAACAAAGAAAGTATCTGTCATCTTTTCCTTTATAGGTCAAATTCAGGTAAGGTAAACTGTTCTGTAGACAAAAATTGTATGAGTAATACCATCTTCATGATAAAAAGAGCAGGAGGGTAAAAGGCAAGGAAGGAAAAAAAAACCAGAAACAAGAAAATGAAATAAAATACATCATTGTATTTTGCTTTATTACAAAGCTGTGGCTATTCTTATTAGTGGCTATTCTTGATTTGCCTACCTCACTTTTACAATAGCTAACACAGGGTAGTTTCTACGTGAAATAAACTGAGCATCCTCCATTTGTCTAGGAAAGCAACAGAAATAATATCGACAGCTTTTTAATAGCCAAAGAAGTAGAATCTTACACAGCAGTACATAGCCTAAAAGTCAAAGTCAACTCTTCACCTGTCGCTGTTAGTATTCTACTTGGAAATGTCCCGTTGGACATAAGGTGATAAGAAGAAGAGCTATTTTTCAATTCTATTTCTGTTTGATTTATAGTATTTTCAGTGAAAATACTGCAATCTGTATTTTAGCTAGGACAGCCTATTTCCAAGAACTGTATATTCAAGATCTTTTACAGAATTAAACAATATTGAAAGACCACAGTTTAAACATTGCTATAATTTTGTGGGGAAAATTGCATGCCTCTACTCAATTGTTCCTATAGTTCTGTACATACACAGTATTTATTTTCTAGCTATCTGGGGCAGTTCCTAAGGTCATGTAAATTAACTCAGGTCCATTCTACCAGTGGACCAAAGCCAATTTATATTAGTTGAAGATGTGACCTTCACTGAAGTGAAAAAAATTTGGTACTATTCGGTTGTGGAAATAAAAATGAAAAGACTCAATACAGAAGTATAGTTTCAAAATGATGAAACTGCAAGAAAGATAAAGTGGTGTTGACAGAGCTTTCAACTGAGATTAAAAGATGTAGGAAAGCAATTCAGAGTATTAAGAGTAGTGCTAGCTGAAAGACAATTCTAAATCTTCCATCCCACAATCTATTACAATATTTCGTACTTGTTTTTATCATAAATCTGGAGAAAAAATGAAAATACAAACATTTATGAAAGTAAAAGCTCTAGATAAATTTGATTGAGTTACAGATAAATGCAAGATATTTTTGTATCAGCCTTTTTTGCAAACAATATTTTTTTTGCCATTCTTGAACTTAAATTCACGATTTCAATTTGCTGACCCAAAAATGTGTGTTCTATGATGCACAATAATCTTTACCTACCAGTGAAAAACCATTCAGTGCCTTAAGAGGTTTAGTTCAGCCTTGGAACAACTCCAGTAGAGGAGTTCCTTCAGAAAAGAATCTGAGGGGTTTGGACTACAATTCCCTAGTTATTTAGCTTCTATGAAGTCTAACAGAGAGCTCATCTTTCAGGAAAATACTTTGATTCAGGAGTTCTGAAATATTTTGTTTCCAATAAAAATTCAAAATAATTTAGATGCAGAATAATCTAATAACAGGCATAAGAATTCCTTTTGGTTTTCCAAAGAAAAAAGCCACTGAATCCACCTACTATAGATCATTATAAATTTTTAGAAAATTTGGGTTTTAATCCAAAAATATTGTGTCAAAAGACTACAATATTATACATATACATACATATACATACGTGTATATATACATAGATATATATATTACACATATATACACACAGATACATATATTAAAAGGCTACAGATAATCGAACGGAGGGACTGCAGGTAGAGTTAACAGTCAGGGGAGGTTGATTTGAAATTGTACCTATACTAAAAAAGGATGGCTCTCCTCCACTTTCTTTCTGCCTGTCACCCTTCTCTCCTGTGTCAGGTCTAGGAAGTATGTGGCCACATGGCAGTTAGATCAGTTTCCTGATCAGACTGAGGACCAATAATTTATTCTGGATAATTCTCAGTCAGATCAATGACACAATGATCTTCAGCCAGTGGCCACACGATTGCTAGAACTGACTCAAGTGAATTACTAGGAATGTGGCCGATGATGGAGTGGGACCACTGGTCTCCAAGGCAGCACAATTTCTGATAGGCATAAGCCAACGGTGAAATTGCACCTCAGACACAAAAGACCCAAGTAAAAGCTCTGCAAATTATATTGTATTAAAACAATTAAAGGCAGTATGATTCTAATTTAGGATTGCGGTTCTAATTTAGACAGTGAGTCATTTGACCCCGTCAGAATAAAATTATTGCCAAACTGACAATTTGAAATAGCTCTGCATCCTTAATGTGGTGGTTCCATCTCTCCACATTAGAGTTTGCTTCTTTCTTGTACTACTGCTTGTGTTCTAGTACAAGAAATCCCTCCACTTAAGTCTAACAAAACTGCTATTTAGGGAGCATTAGTTGCTAGGGAACAACTGTAGTTATAAAACAGATTACAAGACATATACTTTTGTAATTTAAATGAAAGGTGTAACTCTGCTTTCAAAGAAAAGCAAGTTTGAATTTAGACATTTGAGAAAAAATGAAACTTAAAATGTATGTGATAAATATCGTCAAAGTCCATCTGCCACCATTCACAAATCGGCATTTGCTTTTAAAATGTTAAGTTACAAGTGTTAGAAAAGGTGTCGTCCTTCAGCTATTACAATTCTAATAAGGTTAGTTAATTAAAAGACACCACTGTGCTTTTTTGATTCAAATGCAGCAAATGATTTTCTTAGTCTACAGTGGCGTAAGTGCTATAGTTCTAGAGCTTTGTTACATATTGCTGATCATCACCATAAAAGTGCCATCCACATCAAATCAACTATTTTAGACAAGATATTCCAGGACATCCAGACCATGTAGAAAGTATTTCCTCAGGGAAGTGTTTTGAAAAATAACTCTCTGGAAAAAAGGTTGGTTAGTACAATTCTTCTTACAGCAACTCACGGGGTTTACATACTTGTCAAAAATCATTGCAAACTCAGAGGTGTCTGCATGAAGTTTTGAACTGACATCTGATAGATAATCTGACAGCTATGTGTATGAAATTGGATAACAGCAGCAACTTAGGAGGAATAAGAAAAACAAAACATGCCGGTTTTGTGCTTGCTCTCCGTAGTTTCCAGGAGTTTTCTTTTGCTACACCAGGACTGTCAACTTCAAACATCTGATTTTAGGGCACACTTTCACACGGATGCTCTTCAACTCACTTGGCATAGCTCAGCTTTTGCCTTGAATTGATTTTCCCAGGAAAAAAAAAGTTTCTTTATTTGTAAAAGTTAATAGCATCAATAAAATAATAGCATCATATCTCTGTCTGGGATTTTGAAGAGAAGTTTTTCATCAGTAACAGCATTTCACCAGGAATGATTAAATGAGTGATAGAAGGAAAGAGCCTTCCCAGCTTTCTGCATAAGGCAGAAATAATGGCAACTGGAGCCAAACTAGAATCTCATAGTTCCTCATATATACTCCTTCTCTTGCCCTGAACACACACTATGCATAAGAAGCCAATTGGATAGTATAAAGCTGAGAATCTGTCCTTTTTGTCCGCCTCTGATTAAAACCCCAAAGCTTTCAGCAAGAGATAATGACATGTATAAGACAAGAAAAAAACCAGTGGCTTTTATAGACATACTGCCTCAAATTCACAGTTGAACAGACTGCATGGGACATAATTTGGTCTCCGTGAGTTTTCAAGATGACCTGCATCATTCTTGTAAGAAACTTTCGAGATACTTGAGAATCTATTAAGACTAGATTCTTTTTTGAACTACAGCTAAACTTGACATAGAAGTTATTCAATGTGTAGGTCCAGACTAAATGACTGTTGAGTCATTCACTGATGCTATGAGTCTCATCTGACCTTAAAGCCTCAGAACCTTAATACGGACCTTTCAATTTAAAATGTTGGCTATTGTTCTTTAGCTAGTTAGTAGTCCCTTCTAACCCCACAGCTTCTAAAATACATCATATGAAGTTTCCGTGGTTTCACTAACCCTACCCCATTCTGTGGTAAAAGAACATGGGTGCAGCTGATACCAATGGTTGCTATCAGTAGTCCAGGTCTTTCCTGAAAGACCCTTCTCTGCAAGAATCCAAAGATTAGTCCCTTACTTCGTTATGTAATAACCTTAATATGACTTATGTACATATATCTATAGGTCATGACTGTAACTTTTTTTAATCACTGAATATTTGAAGAACATAGCTGCCTTTAATTTTCAATTTTAGACTTTTGCATATTGTCTTCTGCTGAATATATTTCAAAAAGCTAAGTAATTCTAAGAATTACCCCAAGAACCGAACTCATTAGAAGTCGTGTTAAGATCAAAACATCTCTGAAAACCATGAACTCTTTACATTTGTACAACAATGGTGTCCATGCTGCATTTAGGGTGTGAGATTGTATAATATTTAGATGTTCCCATTTTCATTGTAATATTGCTATCTCAGGGCCACTGAAGCTGAATGTTTTTCATTACTTCACTACAAGATTTACGGGCTTGCTTTGTACCCCTCAGGGGCTTAAAACTATACTGTAAAATCTCAGCAGATACTACCAAGAATGAATTCCAGGTGATCGTTTGTGTCCACATACTCTTTGAGGCTCCTATGGGCTCTCACTCCTGAATAGCTCACAGTATGTCAGATAATCCAAAGTAATGGCGCCGAGCCCACACACTGTGGGTACTGCATATCAGTTGATATATGCTGACCTATTATCTCAGAGGGATGGGGATGGGACTTGCAGTTCCTGCATTTGTTCTCCTGCATGATCTTCAGTTCTGGGGAAAGCACTGGGACCCTTTTTGTCTTGTGAAAAGATACAAGAGTTGGGTGGTTATCTCCTAGACTCCCAACTCGCAAGACACTGCAAAGGGATGGAAGGGGGTTCATGGAGGTTGGAAAGACAGGAGAGTGATGAGAGGGCAGAAAAATGGGTTCCAGTATAGGAATTGGGGGAGCAGGGTATCACAGAGGTGAAACTGGAGTAGTTCATTCAGTCACCTGCATTGATCTATCAGAATACAAGAGCTGCATGCTTTCTTTCAAAGATCCACTCGTAATCATGTTAGGGCTTCACTTCGCAATCAAACTCAGATTAGACAGGACAGGCATTAAGACAGCTAATGTTGATTTGCACTATGTCCTATGCAGTAGCATGCTGCAGGTATGAAATGTGATTCATGTGACACCTGTTGAAATTTGAACGCTGTGTCAGAGTTGACACTTCAGACCAAAAGATAATAGTAACATTGCAATGTAGACTGACCATATAAAACCCACTGTTACCTATTGTATGCTTACTAGGGTGGTCCTTCCAGTTTACCAGTAGCAGTAATAGCTGACAGATGACTTTGAATACAAACACCGAAGGAACTGCACGTATCTCAGTTGGGATTTGATGTATTCCTATATAAGACAAACTATATGGTTGTATGTTAAGTCAGGATATCAGTTAGTGAATGCTAGTCCTGATTTGACTTTTTTTTTAAAGTATGTTTTACTTTAGTTGAATTTTCAAAATAACAGTATTATGCAGATACATGTAAAAGATATTCACTTTGCACTTGCCTCTTTCGTATTCTCCTTTGTTTGTTGATAATTCTAATTTGATTGTAGCTTAGTAGCATTTTATAGTGCCTAGCACAGAAAGGCTACACAGTTACATTTTCTTATTCTCTTTAGTGTAATAATTTCTTATATAATGTTGACATAACATCCATAAATAGTAAAAAAATGTACCTTCCAGACTAACATTTTTGCAAGATATGGTCAGACAAAAGTAAGGGAGGATCTGTGTAGAGATTGTGACTCCACAAGCATCTCTGCAAATCAGGAAGCTTTTACCTTAGAATCATAGACTCATAGAATCATAGGATGGTTGGGTTCGAAGGGACCTTTAAAGGTCATCTAGTCCAACCCCCCCTGCAATGAGCAGGGACATCTTCAAATAGATGAGGTCGCTCGGAGCCCTGTCCAATGTGACCTTCAATGTTTCCAGGGATGGGGCATCTACCGCTTCTCTGGGCAACCTGCTCCAATGTTTCACCACCCTCATTGTAAAAAATTTCTTCCCTATATCTAGCCTGAATCTACCCTCTTTTAGCTTAAAACCATTACCCCTTGTCCTGTCACAACAGGCCCTGCTAAAAAGTCTGTCCCCATCTTTCTAATAAGCCCTCTTTAAGTACTGAAAGGCTGCAATAAAGCCTTCGCAAAGCCTTCTCTTCTCCAGGCTGAATAACCCCAACTCTCTCAGCCTTTCTTCACAGGAGAGGTGTTCCATCCCTCTGATCATTTTCGTGGTTCTCCTCTGGACCCGCTCCAACAGGTCCATGTCTTCCTTGTGCTGATGGCTCCAGAGCTGGACGCTCCAGGTGGGGTC
>NW_009205943.1:0-12296 GCF_000690835.1 Fulmarus glacialis | reverse complement strand
GGGCGGGGAGGGCTCCCGCGGGCGGGGTGCCCCGAGGGCTCCCTCTCCTCTCTTACGTTAAGGCTTAAGAAGGGATAAGGAAAGGATTTAGTGGTGCCTGGCGGCAAATCAGCGCTTTTTTTAAGCGCTCGTGTAGCGTATTTCAGGTCAGGTGAGAGCTTGGTGTTCTCTGCATGTACTGCCGTAATCCTGCCACAGTCTTTTACAAGTGACGCTGAAAAACGGGCTTTTTCGTGCTGTTGGCTGTTTTCGTAATCTTCTGAATAATGCCAGCTTGCTAGCTGACGAAACGGTACCTTGCAGTCAAAACAGGGCGGTTTGCAGCGTAAGGCAGAATTTATACGGGATTGTTTCTGCTTTGCAGCATGCCTTTTTTCAGAAACATGTTCTTAACTGCAGGTAGGTGGTGAAGTTGCCAGGAATAGTTGTCGCTTGCCAGATACTCCCTAAGTAAACCACAGCTCTCTGATGGCTCCGTGCGGTTTGGCTGGACTGAGGTCGCTACTCATTACTGTGACGAACCTGCAATTGCCCTGAAAAGTCGTCTTTATAATTTATTAGTCATATGAGGAAACAGTCGGTCTCTATGGAGTAGTGAAAAAAAGGTTGCGTCCTGTTAAAGTTTTACAGAAAGTATGCATCATGTAAGGTGGCTTTCAGAGAAAATGTTACTTTAGTATATTTCCTAAATATATAATCAGGTAGATGAAATCTGTTGAATTTATAACTGTACTTTTAAGTTGCTCTAAGTAGCTTGGATAGGTGTTCAGTAATGTTTTCAAGTACCGTTCATTGTGTCAAGTCAAATCAGTGATATGGCGTGCTGGAGGTGACACGAAGTCACAAGGAGGAAAGTTTGGGAATTGCTGCACTACGTGATGAATGTTAAAGGCCTCAGTAGTCCTGGGTCACTGAATCCAGAGTAAGAAGAGACAGTAAGACAACCTGGCTGCCTGTGATCAGGTAAGGAAACCGCTCCTCTTCGTGCTGCGTTGGAAACCTGTCGTTACAGTTGCTGGCACCAGAGCAGCACCTGCAGGCCTCCACGTGAGGCTGGGGTCCTCTCTTGTCCCCTGCACGTGTATCACACAGGGCAGCTTCTGCCTGGAAGATCTTACGGCCTAAAGGACGAATAAGCAAAGCAAAAAAGGTGGGAGAGAGGAACAGATGCAAAAGAGATTCACTGGTTGCTCGACCAAGGTTTTTACTGGCTGGTGTATTTAAGGCAGAATGGGATGGCTGTAAGAAGAATCTGGTTTTTACCTGTCTTATTCCTTGCATTGCTTGACTGTAGTTCCTCTGACACCTTTCCATCTGGCAGTTTTCTGACCAGCATCAAAGATTGCTGTCTTATTCCCAATTTCAACTGAAAACAAAGTTTCCTGTCTGCATAAAATGATACGTCTCCTTTAATATCTGTAATGCAAAATTGGTTGCCTTCAGCTGAGAATCTTGCAAGGAGACTTCCCTTCTCACCCAGTTACTGGTGTGTCGTCACTGCAGTCCTCTGAGATGCTGCGTGATGGCTTTGAACCAAAGGCTCGTTAGTGCTGATGGGGCTGATGGGGCTCCCGAGGTTTAGAAGGAATTTCTTGAAGCAAGACCTTTAGTTGAGGTCTGATTTTTGCAAGCGTGGGCTGAGAATGCAGTTGTGTGTTCAGTTGTTAGTATTTTGCTCTGTGCTTTTCACCTAGGCCAGTTACTTTCTAATTTATGAATGCTCGTTGAATCAGAAGTTAAAGGTCTGTCTATAAAACAATAGCATCGTGACATTTTGTGCGCTGTAGAAGAGTATAAAGATCTCGGGATAAACTTTCTTGTTCGTGATACTTCTTTGTGTGTTTTGTGAAGATGTGATTATGAGTGGGTTTGCGTGTTTTGTTTTTAGTTAGTAAAGTTGGAAAATATTTTGGGCCAACTTAACAACTGTAAGGAATTGTTGTTAGCTTGTTAGTTAAACTAGAAATGTAACACCAACTGTACGCCCACTGTTGGTGTGACAGAGCTGGAGCTGCTCCTGTCCACTGGCTTGGTTATGGGTGTTTCTTTGGCATTGTAAGGAAAGATGAGCAGAAAAAGGAAAGAGGGCCCAAAGGAAAAGTCAACTCTGTCATCCACTTGGGAATGTAAAGGAGCAACGCATGCATACTGTTCCAGAAAACCTGTGCTTAGTCTCTTGCTAAGCAGATTGATTTATTGGCTTTGTTTGTTTGTTTGTTTGTTTTACTAGAAGGTTCAAAGCTTGCAAATACAGAGCAGAAAAGAGCTGTTAAAGGGCATTTTTGAAACAGGGTCCCTTCTCATATCTTAAGCATCAGCTGTTCAGGGAACCAGCATGGTCTTCTCAGAAGGTGTGTTAGAAGTTGTGCTTTCCAAGGTTACCTCCTCAGGATGGCAGACGTTCAAGTGAGGTAATACTTTCATAGGCTGTTTTATTATCTGAGGCCAGAGAGTGTCAACGCTTAATGTGTACACAGTACGTGACTCCAACTTACTGGATAAAAAATTACTTTGGTCGAGCCATACGTGCTTTGTTTCCATGGTTAAAATAAATGGTATTTGGCCTTTAAGTCAAAGTCTCATTATTATAGGTGCTGTTTGATACAGCCGTCTTGAGGGAAGATGGCACACGTTTAATCTCTCTCCGACTTGAGTTTAGGGGTGGCAAAGTTGTGGTCCTTGTCCTGGTCCATTCCTTGTCCTCCCTGGCCGGTGAAGCTGCCCTGGGGTCCCTCAGGAATGTGGAGTTGATTAAAGGATGGTTGAAGGGTGGTTGAGGGAATCCTGGCAGCCCCCTTGTCCTGCGCTCTGCAGGCAGCACAGGCCGCTCTACCTGACCGCCTGGTCTGGGGGTGGGAAAACAGGAGAAAAGTCTGCAGAGGCAGGCAGACGCAGAAGCCTTGACAGCCAGGAAGGGACACTCCGAGCTCCATCCACCCACTGGGACACATAGTCCTGGGACTGGGTGCCCTATTGATGCTGTGTCCTGTCTGGTACGGGTTTCCTTGGTGTGAAGACGAGGAGATGGACTTGGGAAGGAAGAGTAATGCTGGGTTTGGCCCTGGTAAAAGTCTGGCACAGTAGGAACTAAGTAAGCCTCCTGCATTCTGTGACTTGGTTTAATAAAGGGAAAAAAAAAAAATCTGGGCTTTAATTGGTGGTGTTGCTTTTAAAGCTATGTTCAAATTTGAAGAAGCAAATGAATAAAAGCAATAAAATACATGCAATGTACAGAAAGATGTGCTTGCTTTATTACCTGAATTAGCTGGATTTAGGGTAGCACTTGGCTTTTAGAGTGTTGTGATGCCGAGGGTATCCGTTTAGGAAGAGAGCCCGCGCTACACAACCTAGTTTTGCTGGGCAGGAGCTGTACCTCCTGAGCCTTACAGCAGTGCCAGCTCTGGAGTTACTGTTTTGTCAGTAAGAGCACACTCACCGACATTGCTTTTACTGGTATGTATGTGGTGTGCTTTTATTGTAGCAGTTAGAAGCACAGATAAATGGGTTAATTGTGTCTATACTGAAAGCGCTATTACAGGGCAGTGAATCAATTCATCTCTTACCTGAAAAGACAACCTACGGGGCTTGTTTTTCCTCTGAAGAGGCACAATTGGAATACGAGAATAGCATTTTCCATTTTAAACTTGTCAAGTATCTTAGTCATGCCCAAACTTATTTTAAAAACTTGAATTATTAGAGGTTGTCTAAAACAGTTTTTGAAATTTTTGTCGTGTACCACCATAATGGAATAAGATTAGAGACATGCTATTTTTTTACTTTTAGTTTTATTTGTTCACTCAGCTATAGTATTTTCCCAGCCTGTCTGCTGACGTGCTTTAAACACATTCCTGTTGAAGATAGTGCAGTGATACATGGTACATGGATCATTACTTTCTCCCTATAGCCATGTAAAGAAAAATCTCTAGGAACTCATTACTTTAGTGGGTTAGCAAACTTTACCTCCTGCTGCTCAGTCCTCAAAAGAGAAGGGAATAAATGGGTCTCAAATCATCTCCTGTCTTTACTTAACAAAACAAACCAGACATGAATCCTCATTCCCACATGGCTCAGTTGCTGTGGGAAGTTACACTAGCTGAGGTATTAGGTAATACCTATATTATGTTGCCTTTTATATTCATGGTAAAATTGCTTGCTTTTTTTTTTTTTTTATTCTAAAGATTAAACAATATGATCTTGAAAAAGATATTTTGAGGGACCATATTCACCCCTGTGCAGAGATGCAGGGAGTAAAACATGTGCTGGATGCCAGTGTGCATGCTGAACAAACTGTGTCTTTCTGTGCCTTGCCGCGCGTGGGGAGCAAATGGGATTGCACACCAGGTTAGAGGGAAGCAAGAGGTTTAAAGTCTTGGAGGGGATGAAAGATGCAGGAGGTTTGGGGAACCTGGAGGAACTGTATTTCCTAATGTGCACCTGTGCCTGAACTGTTACAGCATTTATTTTTTATATATCAGCAGCAGAATTCTAGAAATTGTAGTAACAGCTTTCTTCCAGGTAAGGAGGGCTGGGCATAATGAGCATTTTAAAGTGTCTGAGGAAGGTTCAGGTGTTGGACTGGATGCTCATGACTGCACACATTGTGTTCGTCTCTCTGAAAGCTGTTCAGTTTCTGCTGAAGCCTGTGGGACTGATAGCATTCCTGAAGCACAAATCGGAGAGTGCTATGCTGGTGAGGAATGAGTGATAAGCTTACTATCTTCCAGAACTTTTCACAAGAACAGTCCTGTTACATGTACTGCCCTGGAAGTCATGACTTTCCAACTGTGATTTCACTCGAAGTTATCCCGCAGGTCATTTAGAAATCCTGTCCATTACTGAGAAGGAAATGCTCCCTTCTGTCGTGTTGTGGTAGGTGAAAGGAATCATACATGCACTAAGGTGTTTGGGAATTTCTTTACATAGAAGGTATAATTTAAGATCTTAATAACTACATATCTATTTTCTCTACTTACAGCATGGTGACAAGAAGGCAAGTGGAGCTTCTTCCAAATCGGGAGAGAAAAAAGCAGAAGCGTCAGAGGTAAATTCAAATCTTTGAACATATTAAGAAGAAAAGTTGGTAATGAATTTCCTCCTATGCAGATTTTTGTCTTTTGATAGCAAAGTGGTAGTTTTCAGATAATTAAATGGTGACTGTAGTCACTCATTATTCATTCCAGAAATGTATAGTTTTGTCTTGTGCTGCTGAGCAGCCTACTGAAAATACCTCTTTGCTCTGCTCATCCTTTCACGAATACTTCATGTTAGTATTGGTGGAAATGATCTCAGTGGATGAGTCTGTTCTGCAGTGCAGGTACACTGTGGGACACATCTGATGGTCCTGGTTTTTCGATTGTCCAGAAGTATGGATGAAGTGAGTGCACTGTGACGCTTTCCACTTTGGCTGCATCCTGGCTTTTCTTCCAAAGATACAAATCGAAATTCATACGTAGATGTTGCACGTCTGGGCCATCTCCTGACATGCTTGCAAGTATGTGGTCAGTGCTGAATTTTAGAAAAAATTCTTATTTTTCAAGATACTGTCTCCTCATGGTATTTACAGTTCAAGAGTCCATGCTGGGTTGTAACATCGCGTTTACACAAGCAACTTCACAGTCTGAGCATAGCGGTTGTTAACAATTAGAAGCCGTATGGGTTGCAGGCAGTGTTAGGAACGGTACTTTTAAGCGTCGTCTCTCTCCCAGCAGCTGCAAGCCCTGTTAGCCTCTTGGAGGTAGGTACTTGTGGGCCACTGTGAATCAGGCTGGTATCGCAGCGAGAAGGTGTTGTCCCAGCCAGGATGTGAGTGCCAGTACTGGTCATTAGTTCCCCAAGAGCCTCTGCTATTGCCTTCCCCAAGGAAGGCCATCAGCAGATTCAGAAAGACAAGAATTCATAGAAACGTCTGTTACTGATTGTCTACTTGTCGGCTTCAAATGTCAATCTTTGATATAGGGAAGCCAGAAATAGGCATGCCTGATACTTTGGTCATAGCAGAAGCTATCTGGAAAATAACTTTGTCTAAGCTGTGATGTGCTTAACTGCACTGCAAATCAAGGTCAGTGAACGCCTTTATTATCATCCTCTGAAGTAGATGATTAAAGCAATTACCTTTCTTTCCTGTCCAACTACTAAGGAAGCCTGGGAACATGTTCCTTCTTTCCTCTCTAGGCAGTTTAGTTTTTTCTTAAATAGCATTGTTCTTTTATACGTTCTTAGTTCAATACCAAATTCTTTGACTGCATGTTGTTGCTCTTAATATAGAAGTGCTGACTTCTTTGTGGGAAGGATGGGAGTTGAAGTCTGTAGTTTGGGTTATGGAGTTACTGTTTTTGACCTCTCACTGAGAAGATCTGTTTCTAGCTAGCAGAAGAAGGCTGTTACTAAGTTTATTGTCCTGATGCTTTTGCCTTTTGAGCCCTTAGAATACTGTGTGTGTTTCCTCTTGTGAATTTCTTTATATATTTGACTTGTTCCATTGAATTTAGAATGCTTAAAAGTGAAAGTAGATCAAAATACTTTTCCTTAGGCCCATTGAACGGCATTAGCTCTGCCGTGGTTCACATCTACTTCCAAAACACACTGATTTTTTAAGCAGTTGAGGTAGCAATTCAAAACCTTTGTACAGCTTTCCCAAGAGTCTGCAATGTTGTATTTTTGTTTAAAAGTCAGAGGTTATTCCTGTAGTCTGCAATTTTTGAAGCAGAAATTTATAATCTATCTGTAGATAGCTGTGGACAACCTTGTCTAGAATATTGAGTTTGTTCACCTCCCTATTAGAAAAGGTTTGGTAATGCATTATAAAAATGACAGGGAAATACGAACGTCTTTGAAGAGTTCATATTCATCTTGAAGGGAAAATTGTAAAAGCTCGTATGCTCATTATTTAGGTAAAAATAACAATAAACGACTTTGTCTCTCAGATTCTTTGGATATATAGTCCTGAAGGAGAGAAGAAAAGTAAAGCTTTGAAAAGTAAAGTTAGGAAATGTCTGATGCAGGTTTGAGTAGGAGGTGCTAATTAGCCACAACATCAAGGAGAACTCAAGTGAGTACTGTTAAGATGTAGAATAGGCTTCTTAAGCCTTTTCTTCTTGGAGACTGAAAAGTAGATTGAAAAAAACACAGCAGGTTTACTGTAAATAGAAAGACATGCACTTGCACAGAGGTGCTGAGGAGATTAAATGGCTCCATAAGATTTTTCCATTTCTAGCGTCATAATACAATAAAATAAAATAATGCTTTAAAAGAGTTAGGAGTTACCAATGTGAGCATGATCTATTTAATAACACTATAGTTTTGGAATTACGTACAATCATAGGAGGGAGTATGTGCACTTTATCTATGATGTACCAACAGATGTTAGTTCATAAGATTGTTTCTTCAGGAAGTATTTTCTTTTTAATTTTCCAGTGACTTACTGCTTAACTATCACACAGTACTTTCATCCTTAGATCTTAAAGCGTTGTATAAAGGAGACTAGACACACTATCTGAGTGACATAGATAAAATGTGGGGAAGGGGAGGTGCTGAAGCACAGAGCTGGAATTGCCTTACTTAAGGTCATTCATCTGCTCAGGAGAAGAGAAGAGGAACCAGGTCATCAAGTACCAATCTGGTCCACGCAAGTGTGTGATAAATAGCATCCTCAAAGTTCAGAGGGGAAGCAGTGAACTCACTGAAGGCAGTGAGTCTTTCTCTCTGAATCATTGAGCAGGCTTCCCTTCCTGCATGGTATCGGTAGCATAGCTGGCAGCTGCAGCTTGTGTCTGCTCCTCACTTAAAAATGAAGCTTCTAAAATCCATTATGTTTTACTACACTGGAGTGGCTGGCACTGAAGTCACACAGCTAGAGCTTGCTGACTGGCTGGAAGGGACAGACAGCAGGTGAGTTCAGTAGCTGTTTCCAGCAACCTCTGTTCTGCTTGATGGCTGTCCAGCTTGGAAAGTAAAGGGTGCACACAGTCCTTCCCTGCTTCTCTTCCCAAGGGTCCACTCTTCTGCTCAGTGGCCAGAAACATAAAGCTTACTGCAGTACTAAGGCTCCAACTCTTCATTCTGGAATACTGAATTTAGTCTGTTCAATTTCTGAAAACAAAAACTAAGATGTGGCCTTAAGGCTATATACCCTTTTTACTGTAACCCTGATCCTTCAGGGTAGCCTGTGGTAGTTACGTGGAAGCCCTTTGCTTGCACTAATGCTCAGTGCCATTGCATCCAGCACAGGAGAGGGGTATTGTGGAAGGGTTTTGGAAGGGATAGGAGGACTGTGATATCCTGCTTCACAGGGCTCTTCGAAAGATTGATCTCCTCCACTTCATGACCTAATGTATGTTAGCATAGGAATACCCATTTTACTGTAACCCTGATCCTTCAGGGTAGCCTGTGGTAGTTACGTGGAAGCCCTTTGCTTGCACTAATACTCAGTGCCATTGCATCCAGCACAGGAGAGGGGTATTGTGGAAGGGTTTTGGAAGGGATAGGACTGTGATATCCTGCTCCACAGGGCTCTTCGAAAGATTGATCTCCTCCACTTCATGACCTAATGTATGTTAGCATAGGAAAGATACTGTCATACTGGTTTGCCTCATTTCAGCAGTGCTACTCTAGCTTTTCAGTCTAGATAGACTGGGGGATCTACTTGCAACAGGAATGGTCAGCTTCAGGTTGAGATACACATAATCTGTCAATCTAATGATGAGCCACTGAATGTGTATCTGTACATGGTGTCTTGTAGAAATAGGCAAAAGATTTGCTGGAGGGACAGAGCTGGAAACTGCAGGTGCGTTAGATCAAGATATAGGCAGTTCTTTATCAGCGTAGTTGACAGTGAAAGTGTGCATGTGTTACGGTTGTATTGGGCACTGCTCAAGGACAAAGGTTCAGGTCACAGGGATGTACCTTAATGCTTTATGTCTGGGTTTTCAGAACCTTACATTTGTTGAATTCACATTCTAAGGAGAATCAGACACTTCTTGAGAATGTAAATCAGCTTTAATGAAATGTTTTCATTCCTTGTGGAAGTGTGTATGGTAGATGTTAACAGCAAAGAAATGATCGTTGCTGGAATTGGCGGTTGCTCATGCACTTGAAGCTGTTGCATATGTTTGCAGCTGGGTTGCACCTGCTACCCAGTAAAAGTGAGGGATGTGCTGCTGTTTTCCTCTATCTGTCCCTCTGTTTTCTCACTGCATTTTGACATCATGGTCCTGAGTCAACGTGTTTGCAGCATGCCATTGCAAGTATGAAATAGGAAATTTCCTTTCTTTTCCTTCCCTCCTGATGTTCCAAGGCTTTTAGCAATTTGGCATGTAAAGTGTTAGCATGTGAGAGACAGCTGGTGTGGTTTTGCTTTACCCCTCATCTTGACATCATCGTCAGCTTATGTGTGCCCTTCCACCAATTTCAGATCACTTCAGACTTTGTATGCCATCAAGGCATTAGTGCTCTAGAAGCTTTTGGATGGTAAAATACTTTCAAGGGGAGATGGGACAAAATCATTGAAGAGAAACCCAGGACAGTTTATAAAATACACTGAAATTCAGAAGCCCCTGGGCCACAAATTGTTTGAATCTGTGAAAGTATCTGGAAGGAGTATCAACATGAACCTGACCTATTTCTACACCACTCTCTTTGTTTTCTTTTATAGCTGCCATTGGCTACTGCTAGAGACAGGGAAATGAGGTATGTGAAACTTGGGCTGGACTCAGGAAGGCAGGTCCTGTGTTGTAACGAGTTGCATAGTCCTGCTGTCCTTCAGCATTGCCCCTTCAGAGGGCTGCCCTGGGGTGCGCCATGCTTTAGTACATAATCACGTCTGTAATGCACAAGATTGGTGCAAACAAAACTCTCCCATTGTGCGTGATTGTGTTCTGAACCCCTCCTACTCTTTTTTGAATGGGTTCATTGTGTTATTAACTGCACATGATCTGGAAAGACCTATTCTCTTTTTACTGTTGTAGAAGGAAGTACCAAGAAGAACTTCTGTATCAGTCTAAAAATCTAGCCTGTGCATTGCTGGTGTCTGAATGTGAGAATGTGGTATTAAAAGGAAGACGGAGCCATATATTCTAGGAATTTGAAACCCAAGCTTAGAGTGGGGCCATGTTTTACCAGATACAGTATGATACACGACCCTCCCTAGTGCATCCTGCCATTTCGAGTCATGCTTTGCAGCAGTGTAGACAAAGTATGTGCTGCTTGCTCAGTTCATTATTCTTTACTTAACAGGAAATACATTCTTTACTTTGAAAGGATGACAGTGATAATTGGCGCTGAAGCATTACTATCCTTTTAGAATTGATTCTTCGCTCTAACATCAGGATTTCTGTGATAGCTTTTAATCCTGATGTGTACCGTGCAGGATTCCTTGTCCAGAAAAAGCATTAGAGTTACTCACGAGTCTGGGGGCATAATGCTGAGTAAAGACATTATGACTGGTAAAAATCCGTTGGGATGCCCACTACTGGTCTGAATTATGGAGGTGCGTAAGTACCTTTGATTGGAGCGTTTGTGAGGTTTCTTTCTACTTTGGTAATAAATTATTTATTTTAAACTGCATTGTTTGTTCGGTTTTTTTTCCGCCTGCACTGCATGCTGGGGAGCTGGTGGGGGTGTCCCGGTGGCCGCAGGGCAGTGTGGCCCCGATCCGTCCCCGATGAAGGAGCGGAGGGGTTCTGAGGAGTACAGCACCGGCTTGTGTGCCCGTCTTCCTTTGCTGTTTTGGTTCTTCTTTGGCTAAGATGCAAAAAGTAGTTGAAAAATAACATTATTTCAGTTAAATTTTGGTACTCACTGGGAGCTGTTGTGATGTGAGGCTCTTTCCGCCATAGGAAGAAGTAAAGTGTGATTGCTGCTCAAGCAATTCTTGAATGAAAGATTGAAAGGTGGAGGCTGACATGCTGCTTATGGTTGTGAAAAGCATTTCCAGAACAGAGATTGCGCGTTCTTTCCCCATGTGATTTTTTTTTTTCGTAAAACAACTGTACCATATGCATTCTCATTGCAATATTATAATGAACACTTGAATGTTATAGTCCAAAATGAACACTTAATCCATATTTCTAGACACCAGTCGTAATGCATGTCTTCACTTGGAAAATCTGCGTATCAAAGGGACATGTATTTTATCTCCCCTTTATTAAACATGGGGGAGTTAATATTCCACTCTGAAACAATGTTTTGGCTTTTTGTTTTGAAGGCACTGCTAATAATGAAGGGTAGATTATAAGTACCTGTATGCCATAGCTTTTATTCCTTCTCACACACAATTCTGCAGAGGCTCTTGATTCTTCTAATTAATTTCATAACGAAGCTATGCTTTGATAATTCATTAGTTCTATTATTATCAGGTTGGGAAGCGAGGTGTGAGTAGAGCTGCAAGGTGATTCTTCAGCTGGTTGTGTCTGAGACTGTCACAGAAAAAAAATACTCTTCCACTTGGAGGGCAAAGAGATGGGAACAGCTCTGATGGATTTGTTGATAAAGGGTGTCAGAGCTGGTTTGCCTGGAGGGAGCATTGTGGGGAGGATGCTGGGAAGCACATAACATCATTATTTTAATAAGTGTGAAAGCAGGATGAACCTAGTAGCATGATGTGGCCAATTTTTCTGCTTTTACAAATGTATTAAGGGGTAGATACCAAATAAGTTACTGTTGAAAGATGACCCTGGGAACTGAAATGTATTACTCAGCCTATTGTGGTCAGTGTTCAGTAAAGAATACTGATTTGACGTTGTGGCTTAACTTTCCACATAGCTTATCTCCAGGTAGTCTTTCTCGACTCCAGAGGAGAAGTTACTTGCTTCTTTTTCTTTCCTCTCTCCTACTTGTACCTTATTGCTGTTCCACTTACAAGGAAACAGAGAAATGTTTGCATTAACAATTTTTTCTCTATACTGTTTAATTGATTAACATTAGTTCATGCTCACAACAAGGATTTATTTCGCTTTATTAGTTTTTTTTTGGTTCAGGCTGGGGGGGGGGGGGAAGGCTAGCCTCGTGCCTGAAATTTTTGAATATGGTGGTAGATGCCATAAGAACTCCTTCTGCAAAACAGTACTTTATTTGTGGATATTCAGAGCATCACAGTTATGTTAGGCATAGTCTTAGTTACCAAAGGTAAGACCTGAACACCATGGACCATGAGGTCCTGGTTCAGCTGAGCTTGAGGTGGAAACCGACAGGTGTGATACTGAAGGCATATCCTGAATACTGATTGCTCTTCAGAGGTCTGCTCTTTTTTGATTTTTTTTTTTTTTCTTTTCTTTTTGAAAATGGGAAGGTAGAACTTAAAA
>NW_009205942.1:0-8915 GCF_000690835.1 Fulmarus glacialis | reverse complement strand
ACCTCCCCTGGTAGGCTCGCTTACCAGCATTGGAGAATGTAATCTATACCTCAGTATACCTACCACAAAAGTCAGTGCTCAAAATTGTTGAAAAAATATTCTTATTTTTCCCTGCATTTCTTTTTAATGCTTAGAAATGTTTAGAAGTTTTTATACTTTCCTCAGGGAAGAGTGTCCCTTCATGTTCAGAAAACTGCCTTGGTAAATACTGGGGAGGCTGAAGGTATCATTTGATCCACAGCGTATGTACAACTGGGGAGATGCTGTGGAGGCTACCGCAGATTGTCCTGCCAGCGTACATAGGCCACCCTGTGGAAGGGCAGAGCAGCTCTCAGGCTACGCACCAGTTGAGTTGCTCAGGTTCTCTAAGTGGACAGCTTGTAAAATGCTAGTAACCCCTCATGGTTGTTTTCTCAACTTGTTTTATAAAATATGTAAACCACCAAAGCTTAGCAAGGTGGGAGCCCAGCACTGGGTTCTATTTGATTTGTGCTCCATCATTAGCAAGGGGATAACAAATGTAGCCCTGAGATTAGTGGACTTCAGGTTATTTATACCAATTGAGCATGTGACCTAGTGCGTTCAGATATGTTTTGACTATGCAGCTCAAAATCTCCTGTATTTAACTTCCCACTTTCTCAGTTTTTGACTTTCTCACTTCAATGCATCTCTTCAATACTCTCTGCTTTAGGGTTCACCAGGAATTTTTTGTTTGCAGAGAAGGAGGTTGTTTCCTGCCTCTGCCATGGGACAGTAGGGCGTAGAGGATATTCCCAATGCTCTCTCATTAGCATAAGAAGTACCAGTGCTTGAGCACCAGGAAAAAAGAAGCTGGTACAATTGCAGTGTGTGAGACTAATAGTTTATACTGTAAGATTCTTTTTGCAGTTTGATTTTTTCTTTCAGTTCTGCTCAGCCAGTTATAAAACTGCATTTCAGAATTGCCTTTATGCAACTAATACTGCAGGAATTAACTTTCATTTGATGCATGGTGTCTATAAAGTGCTACTTTTTCAGCTTAGTACGTGATACTCGAAATTGGTCATTGTGAACCTGGATCTTTCACATATGTATCCTAACTTATGCATACAGCTCTACATGTGCGGCAGTTGCACAAATATATAAAATAAGCTCTCTCAACAGGGGAAGTGTGAGACAACAAAACAAACCAAGGCACTATGTTAAAACAAAACCAAAATGTGCCCTGCCCATGCATTCCAAAGCCAGTTTTTCCAGGTTCTCTGAGTAGATGAGAATAATTGAACTCGCGGTGCCTTTCTGGTTTCTGTTTATCTTAAAAGACCAGAGAAGAATTACCTTTCTTTTCAAACAGGTAGAGAACACCTTAAAATAGGCCATGACATGGTACATGGAATGCCTGCATCTATCTTCAGAAGGCTAGCAATGTTACTTGCTAGCTGATTACTGGAAAACTGAAGCTCTTTGCTTTTGTTTGTACTCCATAGATGTGGCTTCTTCCATGTAGTTAAAATTAGATATTTTCATCTCTTCCAAGTGGCTGCTTTCTGTTTGTTCCCTACTTTCCTAATCAATGGACTTAGGCCACAGAAAAATTTTTAGAAGCAGGTATTTGCAATTTGTATTCTTTTAAGGGAATATGCATATGAATGTGCAAATGAGCATGAACTCATGCAAATAAAAAGAATGGTAAATACTTCAACAGAACATAGTATTTTATTCAAATTAATATCTTTTAATAATTTTTGCAATATTTGCTCCAATATAGCACAGTGTTCTATGTGCAGACGCAGACGCAGGTATCTGATCATTATCCCTGACCTTCAGATTTCTCCTTTTATATCTCCATTAAGCACCAATTTGTTACTAAAGCATACTTTGCAATTAAAAATTTATTGCTTAAAAAGAAAAGGCAGCTTCCTGCCTAGTTCTTAATTAATCTTTATTTAAGACACTTAAATATTTATAGTGACTTACTTCTCTTTTCATTATAAATACTGTAGTGATTCAAAGAACTTTCATGTTTCTGAAGAGTTTCCACTTTTACTGCAATGGGTACTCATAAAAAAATTCAGCATTTGTCTCAATCCATAGACTGTGATGCTATTACAGCTGTAAGTACAAAGATGTCAGGTTTAATGGTGGCAGATTGGTGCAGAAAGAGTCAGATTTCCCTTAGGCCTCATTGTCCCTCTTTGAAAAGTAGAACAAAGCACAGGTAAACTATTACTGTGCCTGCTAGACATAAACAAGGTCCTACTAACTTCAGTTTATGCAAACAGCTAAGGGGACGAAGAAATATACGATCTATGGGCTTAACCTTCTGCCTGCATCAGCATATGTTATGCCAGAGTAGCACGCTGCTCTCCTTAAGGACAGCAGCAGTGAGCACCAGTAGGTTTGTGCAGCACCAAGGCTCGGTGTTTCCTGGCTCTTGTGCCTTATGCAGGCCACTGTCCAGCATCTGCACTGACGGTTGGGTTGTATCCTGCCCCACCAATTGCCTATATTGCAAACCCCTCGGGTCAGCCTCCAAGACAATTTTTAGACTTTCTGAACCCCTGCTTATCTTGCAGATTTTCCCAGGAGCGCCTGGGCTTGAAATCATCAACTGAGCCCTTTCCAGTATGCAAGCTTTCAATTCCCCCAACTATTCAGTATTTTTGGTAATGGCTGATGGAATAAACTGTGCTTTCTTATCTTATAGACAAACCTACCCTGGAGCTGGACGGGAGAAGTTGGCCAGCAGTAATTCCACACTTCTCTGTCTCTCACCTTCTTTCCTTCTGTAAAGCCATTTTTCTGTCTATCACCTTTTCTTTTTCGTCTCTTTTATCTTTAGAGGAGATAGAGACAGCCATGAAAGGCGAGGGAAGCATAATTTCTAAGGGGAATCACATTTGCGTACACTAATACCAAACAGCTTCGCTGTTGAAAGGTGGGATACAGGTGGCAAGGGAGTAGTTTAGGCTTGCAGTCAGGGACTTACAAACCAGGTGGGATTCTGCATCACACATTCTGTGGGAAGTCACACTTAGTGATCAAAGAGGACCCGCTGATCTTTGCATAAGAAGGTCATGATCTGTGAGCAATGGAAACAGCCGTGGCTTTTCTTTTGGCATAAGGAAGGGTAAGGTGGACTTCTGCATGCAAGTTAAATTATGGAAACATCACTGTGCCTCTGCATGGCCAAATTGCCTACGACAACAGGATACACCACAGTGTTCTGGGAAACATAGCAGGTAAAATTGCTAAGCGGATATGAGAAAACTGAAATCTAAATTGGAGTACAAGCAAATGACCTGCTGCTATAAACTGTACCCTTACAGATTTGCTTACTGATTGCAGTATGCTATTTATCGTGTGTATAAGGTGTAGATTGATCAAAATTATTTGTTTCCATTTATATCTTTTTGGAAAACTATGGGAGATCAGTGTTTGAATGAAGTAGATTACTGCCAATCATGAGGAAATTGAATAAGAATTATTCTTGTAGTTTTCAGCCGAGTTATTTAACTAAAACCATAGCTGAAAAGGTGGGATTTTCTGCACTGTTTAACTGGAAATACTTAACAAAGGCAGAGATCAATATTGATTCTTGAATGGATGAAATGACAGTTTAAGTATTGAAGTGCTGGGTAAGGATAACATAACAGTATAATTGGTAATATGTGGTATGCATCAGGGATGTCAGCTGACCATATTAAGTGAAATCTTGCTCCTCTTAATCATCTGAATCATTTCAAGGATGTCCCTGAATGAGGCTCTTCTCTAATGTAAGGCCATTGATTTCATATATAAGTGAAATGGGACTGTGCTCACAAATTCTTATAATATGGTATGTATCCATTCCTTGTAGTCCTGGAATAAAAATAGTTGATTAAATTGTTACTATGTTAACAATTTTTCTTCCTGGTAAACTTATACCTCCTGTATTGTTAGTTCTCTGTGCAAATTGTTGTTTGTGTTATGATTGTTAGGTTTCTCTTTGCTGGAGAGCGGTACTTTAATGGGTATAATTTTTGTGATGTAAGCAATAATTTTCAACAATTCACAGTGAGACTTTTCTTCTCAGCTGCCTTCTTGATAGCATCACCATTTTATTAGCCTTAGTTAATTCTAGAGGTAGAGCAGTTTAACAGATAATGCAATACCACGAAGGTTAAGTAAGCCTTACCTATGTGACATGGGGCAGGTTATGTCATTTCTCTGCCCTTACCTGGTAGAGATGTGTCATCTGTGTAAGTCTGTCTGCAGTGATGGAACTTGCATAGCATCTATGATAGCTGACATGAATTTTATTTCTAGTTCTACCACTTCCATTGCAAGGCCTGAGGCAGGTGGCTCAGCCTCTTTGTACAGCCTGCATAATACTGCTTCTCAACTAGTAAATGATTTTGATACCTACTGCAGAAAAATGATAACTCTGGAAGTGCTTAATATTTCTGCTGAGCAATACAGCACAATAAACATGCTAGTATTTTCTAAGTTGAGATGGCATATTAACCAGACACAGTCTCTCAGAGATTCCCTGTTCCTAACCGTTACTGATCAGTGTCTACTGCATAGAGAAGAGTTTATCTCCTACAGACTGTGTCAGTGAAACAACCCTTGTTCTTTTTGCACAGTTTTACCCACCTGTCAGTCCAAGCTCGTCAAACAAGGATACTGCGCTGACCACCACACTCTTTTTTGACCATGCTCCCCAAAGCTATGCTTACTGAATGTGTAATGTTCTTCACATATATCTTTGTGTTGCACATGTCCTTATGAAACTAAGCTGAGGCAATTAGAAAAGTTTAAGCATGAGTCTTGCTTCCTGACACACCAGGATAATCTTCAATAAAAAAACAGCTTGCTCCTGGATAAGGTAGCACAGTGTCTGCTGCCTACGATTACTTGTATGCTTACTGATTTTGGAGTATTGCTCAAAGTAGAAGAACAGCACATCACAAACAGGCAGGAGATTTCTCTAGCACAGCAGCCATGAAAAATCTCAGTGTTTTATGGACAGTTGGGAACAACTGAACAATGAGTATCGAATTAAGGAGGAGACAGCTGGGGGGACTTGAAATCTTTTTCTCTCTTGTCATAGATACTGTGGTATTGCCTGTCTCTCTAAATGAAATAACAATAGGGAAGCCTCAGGGCAGATTGTCTGCTTCCCCTCTCTTGGGGAGTCTGCTTTTCTTCCTTCTCAGCATATTAGAGGTGGCTGATCCATTGTAATGCAATGTCAAAGGCTTTTGGGACTTAAAAAATGTTGTGTGTGCGGTATTGGAAGGGCAAAGAAAAAGCATTGACCCTACCAGATATGATCTTTTCAGGTGGCACAGAGGTTTTAAGGAAAAGCAGAAAAAAGAATGCACTTGGGTGACCGAGCTTAAAGCAAATGAAATCATTCCACGTGGTTGTTCAAAATTACAGCAAATGTAATAATTCTAATTGGTTGCCCCCATAGCTCTTTCACTCAAAACTCCTTCAGTAATATGGCAAACTTTGCATTACGGATCACATGTTGGCCACAGCAAACTTTTTTTCTTACAGATTAAACTGATTCACTACGGCTATAACATTTAACAAAAACGTCTGTTAGATGCAAACAGCTATTTGGTTTGATAAGATTTTGATTCCTTTTATGAAGAATTGAGAAATATTTACTTACATGTGTGAGGAAGCGCTTCGCTGAATACTTTGTACTTGCAGGCAAACAACAATATCCAGGTGCAAACTAACATGGTAGCTATTTACTGTTTGTTACTCAGTCATTCCTTGCTCACCTGTGTCTTTTTGGAAAGTTGTTTTCATCTGTTCAGTAAGCAGAAACATTATTGTAACTATAAGGTGGCCATTCATGAACAGTATCATTCTTCCTGCACCATAAGTCACATAAGGCAGAAGTCAAAACAATTATTAACAATTCATAGCCAACAGCAAACAGCTGACAAACAACCCACATGCTAAAAATGCTTTGTCCAAATAATTCAGTACATAATTAACAAATGCTTTGGCAGAAATCTGCTTATTAACAATTTGCAAGCGGGAAATAGGGTTGGCGTTTACAAACTAGCTATAATGGATGTAGTAGGAAAGTAGAGTTGCATCCTCATGCTCCTGAGAACAGAATTGTTCCTTGTCTATATGAGGATTGATCAGAGCAGTTCAAATTAAGTTAACTGAAGGTACAGAATTCATGTACATAATTGAGGTGCAACAAACCCAGTATGGATGCTTTCACTGAAAGCAAAGTAGTATAAACCTGTTGCCTGCTCCAGGGACGTGGTAGGTTGACCTTGGCCAATGGCTAGGCACCCAGCTGCTCTCTCAACCCTCCTCCTCAGAAGGACAGGGGGACAAAATAGGACAAAAAAGCTCATGAGTCAAGACAAAGACAAGGAGATCGCTTGCCAGTTACTGCCACAGGCAAACCAGACAACTTGGGGAAAAATAATTTACTTTACTGCCAATTAAAATAGATTCAGGCAGTGAGAACAAGAAGACAAACATTAAAACAACACTTTTCCTCCCCCCTTTCCCAGGCTCAACTTCATTCCTTCACACCCAAGTCCTCTCACCCCAGCAGTGGTATAGGGGTGAGGAGGGTTATGGTCAGTACAAAGCAATTTCTCCCTGCTACTCCTTCCCTCTCTCTCTTCTCCCCTGCTCCAGCCTGGGCTTTCTCCCATGGGCCACAGTCCTTCAGGAAATATCTGCCTGCTCTGGCGTGGGGTCCTCCATGGGCCACAGGGGATACCTGCTCCAGTGCCTGTAGCACCTCCTCCTCCTTTGACCTTCGTACTCCCCCTGTTGTTTCTCACTCATCTTTTTTTCCCTCCTCCTCTGCCTGTGTGGCATTTTCTGCCCTTTCTTAAATATGTTTTCCCAGAGCTGCCACCAGTTTGGCTCCTCACAGAGGCCATCCCTGCAGCCCTCGCACTGCCAACACCTTGACACCTACACCCAATGCAAAGAATTAAGCTATCAAAAAATGAAATTTTTTTACCTTTTAACTTATTCCCATTAATTTTATTATTTCTTTGATTACTCTTATGTTCCTGTTTTCCATTGAAAAATAAGGCCAGGACTATGCAAGAAGCTGTTGGCACACCAATGTCATCTGAGATGTGTTTATTGCAGTGCTGCTGGACCAGTAGAAGGTTTAATGTGCATTCTCGTACCAGTGGGGAAGCCCTGTAGGCATACTATAGCTCATATCATTTGTAGGTCTGGTACAAACTACAACAAAAAGCTACTTTTTTTGCCAAGGTTAAGTGTAGGTGGGTGGGTGAGACTAACATAGCGAGGGACTAACATGTAGATTAAGCCATGTCCAGTAGATTAAGCCATAGTTTGCAGCTGCCCTTGAGCTGCTTCATTTTCTCTGCAGGGGTTCCAGTTGACTTGGGATCTTTTCTACACTGCGAAGTTTAATTCTTAAGATGTGCTTTGGGAGATGAAGGAGTAAACTGCTACAAAAGTGATTGAGACACTGTGGTCTATTGTGGTCACACCCATTAGGAATGCTTTCCTAATCAACTCAGAAATATGGGTGTATTGTGCTCCACAAGCAAAGCATTCCTTGGGCTTCAGCCACACCAGCAGTCCCACCTTATGCCAGCGTAGTAAAATTCACCTGGAAAGGGTTTTGTTGTTTCTTAGCCCCCAGAAAAACAAAACAAAACAAAACAAAACCACCACAGATTTTTACTGGGGAATTTGTCAGTCAGTCAGGGACTTGGATATCTTACCCTAGTCCAAGACAACTCTGCTAACTGAAATATCAGCATAAACATAGCAATATCCTGGGGCTCGTGGCAGTTTGCTTCTGTGTGACTGGAATGTGTTCTTCTGATGTGTGGGGTTACCCTGAAAGATAACCTTTATTGAGTGGACAGGCATTAGGGTAGGTATATGCCTACCTAAGAAAGTCTTTTGGCTTGGCCAGAATAATGATTTTATGTTAATTTAGGTAAACTGTTGCAGAAAATTAGGCAGATACACTTATTTGGATGTAAACATCATTTTCCCATCAGTTTCGAATGGTTACCATTTCTCTATATAGAGTATAAATTTCAAGAGTAGTCACTGTTCCAGTGTGGGTGGCTAGAAATAGCTTTTTCTGCAATACCTCTTCGGCCTAGTTACCCTTTTTTGGACGAGGCTCTTAGGAGTTGGCTTAAATTTAGTCCCAAATACGTGATTTCAGATTGACATAAACATATCTGCAGTGGGGTTTACATACCATTTTAAGTTCAAATAGCACAGCATACTAAGGCAGGCAGGTTTTAGGCTAAGGTTTTCTAACGAGCCTCAGGTTTGGCATCCAACTACTGCTGAAGGTTAAAAGGATTGATAAAAAAAACCTCTCATCTTATAGAAATAAGTAATGATACAGCCTTTCCTCCACTCAAAAAAGAAGAAATGGTCTTTCTTGTGTAAAGAAACTATTTAATAGAATCATAACTATTTAATAGAATCATAGATTCATAGAATTATTTAGGTTGGAAAGGACCTTTGAAATCAAGTCCAACCGTTAACCTAACACTGACGAGTCCACCACTAAACCATATCCCTAAGTGCCACATCTATGTATCTTTTAAGTACCTCCAGAGATGGTGACTCAACCACTTCCCTGGGCAGCCTGTTCCACCGCTTGACAACCCTTTCCGTGAAGAAATTTTTCCTACTATTGTCGTGGTTTAATCCTAGCCAGCAACTAAGCACCACACAGACGAAACTCCACCCCAGCCAAAACCAGCACAAATATCCAATCTAAACCTCCCCTGGTGCAGCTTGAGGCCTTTTTCTCTTGTCCTATCAGTTATTACTTGGGAGAAGAGACTGACACCCACCTCGTTACAGCCTCCTTTCAGGTGGTTGTAGAGCGCGATGAGGTCTCCCCTCAGCCTCCTCTTCCCCAGGCTAAACAGCCCCAG
>NW_009205941.1:646-1005 GCF_000690835.1 Fulmarus glacialis | reverse complement strand
TAACCCCCAGCCAGCAAATAACCCCCGCGCAGCCACTTGCTCACCTCCCCGCTCCAGTGGGATGGGGGAGAGAATCGGCAGGGCGCAAGTAGGAAAGCTTGCGGGTTGAGATAAAAACAGTTTAATAATTGAAATAAAACGAGGTAGAACAGTAATAACAATGATAACAACAACAATAACAGAATATACAAAGCAGGCAATGCGCAATGCAACTGCTCACTGACTGCCAACCACGTGACACGAACGAGGGGGCGAGCCCCCCCACACCTAGTTTTTATACTGAGCATGATGTCACATGGTATAGAATACCCCATTGGCCAGCTGGGTCAACCATGCCAGCTATGCCCCACCCCTCACCA
>NW_009205941.1:0-217 GCF_000690835.1 Fulmarus glacialis | reverse complement strand
CTGTTGCATGCTGAGGCCAGTTCTGGTTCCATTATCACTCGCCCGGTTCTATCATCGTTGCACTTTGCTTGGTTTCATCAGAGTTCATTCTTCATGAATCTGCATGATCCTTACTGCAATACTGTTAATATGATATATAGTAACCATAGAAGTGATGACATACAGTATTACATAGTAATTAACGTCAAACAATCCAGTTCATTGACTATTTTCACCC
>NW_009205940.1:35604-130166 GCF_000690835.1 Fulmarus glacialis | reverse complement strand
AATGCAATTGCTCACCACCTGCTGACTGACGCACAGCCTGTCCCCAAGCAGCAATTGCTGCCCCCCGGCCAACTCCCCACAGCTTTATATACTGAGCATGATGTCATACGGTATGGAATACCCCACTAGCCAGTTTGGGTCAGCTGTCCTGGCTATGCTCCCTCCCAGCTTCTTGTGCACCTGGCAGAGCACGGGAAGCTGAAAAGTCCTTGACTAGCGTAAGCTCTACTTAGCAACAACTAAAACATCAGTGTCTTATCAACATTATTCTCATACTAAATCCAAAACACAGCATATACCAGCCACTAGGAAGAAAATTAACTCTATCCCAGCTGAAATCAGGACAGTTATGTAGAGCAACTCCAGGTTCATGTTCATTTATGTAAATGTAAGTCAGAGTATGATGAATGCAATCACCATTTTCTGAGCTTTTGTTTTCCAAAAGCTTTTTTGTTTTTAGTGTTTGTATTTCAATGATGAGGATGTTTTGCTGGAATTTTCACTTTCTTGCCAGGTGTTTTTAGATAAATGCTAAATTTGATGTAGATTGCTACCATTTGCTGAACACTGAAAATAAGTTATCACTTATAATACAGAAAAAACAATTTATGGAAAGTTTTTTAGTGTGTATGATCTGTGGAGTTGAGGGCTTTCTCTCATGTGATAAAAGACTATTCAGAATAGATCTTATTTCAGAGAAATCATTCAACAGCTTGTGCATGAGTTGGATTTCCTATATGGGACTGGCAGATAGTCCACTATATGTAACACCTATCCCCAAGTAAAACCAAGATTCCTCATGCTAACAATATCAGAAAACAGTCAGGAAAGCAGAAAGAAATTCCTGACTTGGATAGTTTGATCTTCCTTAAGTCTCATTTTCCCTGAACCAGCCTTCCATCAGTAATGTGATAGAAATAATAATAGTGTATTCTTCTCTTAAAGCATATATATGCTGGGACACAAAATATAAGTGTTTATGTTGCTACAAGACTTTAATTTTATCTTTCCATGCTTTAAATATTTCTTTATTTTCTCTTTTATTTTCTATTTTTAATTGTTCGTATTGCATTCCTGAAAGCAACTTTTTCCTTTGTTTCCAATATTTTTCTTACAAAACCAAACTTGTCATATTAGGAAAAGAAAAAAAAAAAGACCAAGGAAAAGGCTTTTGCTCAATATATCTGCATTTATGTTATGAGAAAAAGAAAGAGGAGGGAAGCCAGAAGAGCTTCAATTTTTCATCATTTAGAAATGCAATAAAATTTTTAGATAGGATTTAGACAATTATCTGGATGTGTAACTTATAAAGGTACCTTCTCTGAGTTTCCTCATCTTTTCACAAAACCTAGAGCTCATTTATTCTTAAAGATTCAGAAGGCAGCTTCTGGCTTACGCTGAACTTCATCAGCTTCCTCAATGGGACCTGGATTTATCAGGTTATTAGGACTATGTCTACCTTTAAGTAGAATGAGACAGTTTACATTTAAGAAACTACTGAGGTTTTGCGGGGGTTTTTTTGTTTGTTTGGGTTTGGCTTTTTTTTTTTAATTTTGTCACATTTTCATCATTGTGATCTTAGCAATTCTTGGGATCTCTAGACCACGACTTGACCATACAAAAAAAAAGAAAAAAAAAAGAAAAGGAACAGCGTTTTCTTCACTTTAAAGGGTAGGAAATCAAATTTGAGAAAATTGTCCACAAATAGATACCAACAGAGATATGAGCTTAAGGAAGACAATGAAATGCTATAGGTTAGCATGACAAGCAAAAGCGTTAGGGCCTTAGAGGCTTAACTACTAAGAGAGGATATAGATAACTTGATAAAGGAATATTCTTCAATATGGAGGAGAACACAGAAAAGTGACCTTATAAATTTAACAGGTAGGTAGAAAGGACATCCTTCAGGGCTGACTAGTGATGGAAGCTAATGCCTTGCTTAATACTCACTCTGAATGAACAAATAAGTAAATCAACCAACCAAAACCCCTATTTTATGTGATAGAGTGCCTCTTTCATCAGGTATGGGACTCAACACAAGCACTATGTCTGGGCTAGAATGAGGATGGGATCCTTTCTTCCTTTCTTTCCCTCTTATATGCCAAAACACTCGTCAGATATTACACAAGTTGATAAATGTATTCTACCCTCTTACAAGATGCTTAGTCTACCTGTCTCTGTGCTCAGTGGTCCACAGAAATATTGGAAAGGTGGAAGTGCCCTTGCCAACCAAAATGCACTTGGGCAGGAGATAAAACGGGAAGGTACTAAGACAGAAAAAGACATGTGAGAGAGCGCTGTGGCATCATGAACCCATCTCTTGTTCCAGGTGGTGGCCAGGATTTAGTCAGCTACTAGAAAAAACACCATCATTAGATTACCATTGTCTGGTAAGCACATTGTAGCACTCAAGATCAGGACAAAAAGACCTGACTGCAAAGTGTGGATTCCTGGATCGCAGGAAACATTACAGGAGTAACAAATGGCTGGCACTTCATCAGTTTTTATTTTTTAGTGAATCATTCTCCCAAGATATCCAAGAAGAACATTTGTGATTTTATTCTGTTAATGTCCAACAGATTTCAATGATTTTGACTGTAATCATTAAGTCTCCTTCCTGGAGCCTTTTGTTTCATTGTCATGACAATTTGTGACTATTTCCAATGCCTCAATAGTACTCTATCAACACTTTGATAACTAAAGCAGATAAATATGTTTTAGGTTATGTGCTTCCAATTATGATGATTTTTATGGAAACTGCACATTTAAACGTGTCCTCCTAACAGTTTAGTTTCATAACATTTAGAACAATCTTCAAAAATTTTTATATTACCTTTTCATGCCTGATTCCAAGTTTTCCTCAATATATTAATCCTGTTGCGATATGAGTCACCTGTTAAAAGAACCAAATACCTAAATTTCAGAACAGAGGAGACAAAGCCAAAGTGAACACTCACATATGCTCTTTCAAATAAAACTCTATTGATTGATGTTTTTATGTGCAAAAACTTAGGGAACAGCTTCTATAAAAGAAAAAAAAAAAATCATGCTACCAGCAGAAACACAAATGTATTTGCTAATCCAATGCTTGACATTGATCTAATGCTAAACTACTGAACCACCCTTACTCAATCCTTCCTGTGAAGAGCTGATCATCATTTCACAGCCTACACTGTGTTCATACAAAAGGGCCATTGATGAACATGTTTTGAATAAGCATTATAAATTGTTCACAAGTGATTAATTCCACAGAAAAACAGGGCTCAATCTACTACACCCATTTATCACTCCATTTTCCCCATAGATAGTGGCAAACCATCCCACTAGAAATTACTAGTACAATCGGTACCTATGAACCACTCCATTCCAGGTATTGACAAAGTTATTTAGAACAGAAGATTCAGCCTTTAGGATACACGGGGGAAATTAAAAGTGTTCAATAGTTCTCAACTTCACACTTTTACCAGTGATAGTGAAAATGTGCTGGAGTGTAGTATCAGGGGAAATTCGGTGCAAGAGGCAGATCTTATTTCTCTAGCACCTCCTGCTCCCATATGTAGTCATGCTCCAGAAACCTTTACATTATAGCAGATCAATTTGGTCCTAAGTCACCAAGGGAATGAATTCACCAAGTCACTCCCATGAATCCTAGCCATGAAACTTTCAAATTGATAGTCCCATTAAAAGAACTGGAATTAACACAGTGTTGTAGATATAGAGAGAGTAAACACAAATACAGTATTATTAGGAGTGGTGTAGTACAAATGGTTTAGCCTTCCAGATTAACAAATCACTTCCATGGTCATTTGTGTTAAGTAGGCAGGCAGAAGATTTTACAGCTATTTACATATATGGTTCTTCACAGAAAATAACTATTTAAACAGAAATACTACTGATGCAAAATTAAAGGATACACTATCTAATCAGCTCATAAGTTATGATAATAAATATGATATATGTACGCAACACTTGACTGTGTGAACAACAACAATAAAAAAGCCAGGATTGAACTTCACCATCCCTCCGGTGAAACACAGCCAGCTTTAAGAGTGGATCTTGTGACTATTTCAAACTCTACAGACGCAGTGAACAACCATGTCACCTGGGAAGAAAAATCCCTGTTGAAATCGCAATAGAAGTATCAGTGAGCCCAAAGTAATTTTGGGGAACACCCAAAGCTGTCTTTAGCATGGATCTCAGATGTTTCATGTGATCATGGGACATAAAGCGGATATTTTTATCTTTACGTCCTTCTCCTTCGAAGATCCATTTTTAATGAGAAAGAAGTGGCAGCGTATGTAAATGACACAAAGCAACTTTGCTTAGTCTTGTCTGAGGGGGACTGAGCGGACTTGTCTGAACAATGCAGTGACTGCTATGATTTGCTTCAAACATCTGCCCAAGATCTAGCAGCTTCTCAGTATTGGATGAGATGAATAATGTCTTCCTAATGTATGTGCTACAGAGAAGCTAAGTTGTTTAATTAACTCAGACATAGACACAGCTCTCTGAGCTTTGGCTGAGATGATGTGGCTGCTCAAAACACTATTGTTTATTTTTAGACTGTTGCTTTATTCTAGTGGTCAGACAAGGAATTTCTTTTAAATATATATCTATTTCCTTTAGTATTCTGCATGAAATAAAGAAAAGCTGAAAAGGGAAACTACAAAACAAAATAGTAACTTATAAAATCAATGTACTATCTTATCAGCTTGTACATCACCTTTTGAGTCAGAAGAAGTTTTTTGCCATCCATCCTTCTGCTTACATCCCATAATACGAGCTTTTTTGAGACTACTTATTCATCCTCTTCTCCTGAGTACTTATAACATGAAGAAAGGCAGTATCTTTCTGTAAATTTTATTTTACTTTTTCCCCTTCACAATTTCTAAGCTCTTTTTGACTCAAAGCTGGCTCAAGGTTTCCCAGAGGTGCATGCAAAGCTCAATTTTGACCCTTCTCCAAGCAGGCAGGGTTTGGCACAGAGGCCCAGGGCAGCTGCTTCCAGGGGTACAGCCATGCGGCCCCCCAGCTGCAGCCCCCTTTCTACTTACTCCCCTTTCCTCCACAGCAGCATCAGCTGCTGCCAGTTTGGCTCTTCTCAGCTCTGGCACAGCTAAAATAGGCAACAGGGACATGGCTCTTTTATTCCTCCCTACCCCAAGCAATCCATTGCCCTCTGCAGCTGCCAGCTTTGCCCACCATCTGCAGCCAGCTCTGATTAGCCTAAATTTTGCCAGTATTTATCTCTAGAGTTAACACACAAAGTCAAAGAGGATTGCAGTGGGCTCTGGATGAAGTCTATGTATTAAACTGGAATCTACAGCCCTCCACTGCTGAAATCTAAGGTCGTACAAGGCCATGAGAGATTCCCCTTGCTGCAGGAAATAAGGGTATAACATTTTCCCATCCCCACAGATCTTCCTTCCTTCCTCCTAGCCCAGGTGAGCTCCCAGGAAGAAATGGATTAATTAGGGTCAGCTACAGCCCTGGTATTCACAGCTGTCTCCCTTTGGAAAGCAGCTATGCCAGGATTGAGTGCTTGTATAATCTAGCGAGTTAGTGAGAGCACTTGAACTTTGGTTCCCGTAGGACCAGCACTCGTCAGGGTCTAGCAGGACTGAAGGGATTTGGAAAACCTTGCTAGATGCTGTGTCTGGGTCACTTCTCAGCCAGTGTTGCCATACAGTGTGTATCATTACCGGATGGGTTAATATTCTTTTATCTCTCCAACCAATGCTTTCTTCCCAAGGCTCAGAATCATCCTCCAGGTATTTTTTTTTTTATATCAGTAATTTCTGTTTAATGTATCTTAAACAGAATGTGTAGTTTTCTAATTATATCAGCTATGAGCTGAGTTGTCCTTTGTTTCCAGTGCATGGGAAGACAAATTGGCATTCATAGCAAGGTCAGTGACTGTGCACACCACCTTTTGTGTATCCTAAATACTTCATAATCAGACTACAACATTAATGTGCTTTGCACAATGGAGAGAGGCTGCAGCAGTGTGTCTAGGACATGACAGAGCAGTAGTAAGCAGATCTACTGCAAATAGCTTTAAACTCTGTATAGAAAAAAATGAGAGAATGCACGTGCTCAGTTAGCCTAATTCATCCCAGTTCTTCCATTCAATGTGTGTCCTTTAACGTTCTACAGTTGTCAGTAATTTCTGTATGTGCACATAGCCTTTACATGTCCTAAAGAGGTTTCTGCTTTCTGTACAAGTACCTGTTTGTGAAATGCATGGAGAAACTTGTTGCTGAATCTTGGCTCTAGTGTGAATGTTTCCTTTCCCTCTGCCCGTTGTGCAGCACCAAAATCAGATTCGAGACCAGAGCCGTTGGTGTGAGAATAAGATTTCAGTCAGCTTAGACATTTTTAAATTGATTATTTTCTCCTTTTGTAAATGGTGTGTCTGATTTCCTAACTTATTTGCTGAACAATTGTTTACTAGGGTTTTAATTTTTTTCCCTTTTTTATATTTTTAACAGTTCTGACTTTGGAGTAGTGACTGTGTGAAAGCATAAGACTCTGTAGCTGGGAAGTGTTTAGGAAAAATTAAAGTCACCATGGCACCCAATGTACTACAGTGGCATTGCAGGAGGGATAGTTTAGCCCTAAATGTCCATCCTCCACTGCCAAAAGAAATCCAGTTCACTCTACGTCTCCAGGACACTAGAATATTTTCCACAACTACTATATTTACTTTATGCTAATAAATTCTGTTGCCAGGGAAACCACCCCTTATCCTACTAATCAAGCTATGTTTAAAAGGCAGTAACCTGCAGAGAATATAGTGTCATGGTTAAAAACTCATCCTTGTGTACAGACGACACTTTCTTCTCCAGGTCACCGGATGCTCAGGTGAGGTACTTGACCTCTTAGATAGCTCAGTAGAATTTGCCTGCCTTTGTCCAAATGAATATTTAATCTATGATTCCCAATGGAAAAGTTTTCAATTTCTCTCTTGTTAAAATATTTAGCTTGATTAAAGTGTGCCTTGGTATGCAGGTAAAAGTTCTTTCTGCAAAAGCTGGGTGACTTGATTGATGTCTTTCACATCTCAAGGGAGTAACACAAGGAGGCATGTAGCGAGCACATTATTTTTTTGTGGGTTCTCTCATAGACAGAAAAAAATAAAAAGCTCTATGTACCTACCTTGAGAAAAAAAAAAAAAAAATCTGAGAATAATAAAAAAGAGCAAGACAGTTTCTTAGCTGCTGAGGTGGCCAATCTCACCTCTTTTTACATTTTCCTCCTGACTTGTTTATAGAATTCACTGGTTAAATATTATTATTATTTAACAAGGGTTCCTTGCCTCGGGTGACTAACTCTGTACTCCCAAAGGGGACCCTCAGGGACTAATTCAAGGCTGCAAATTCACTAGAAAGCCGGGCAGCCAACATGATGCTCAGCAGTGAGCAAACTGAATACTTGTGACAATCAACCTCTAATTGGAGCTGACAATGTTTATTTTCTAGAAAGAAAATTCAGATTACAAGGACGATTCCATTTGTAAATCACTAGAACCAAGTCTTCTTTCTAGAATAGCATTTGCCATGTGTGTTAGAAATACAGTAATCTCTTCTGGAATTCCCTTCTCTTTGTAGACAGATCATTTGTCACTAATAAGGATATAGTTCAGACTCTTCATCTCAGTCTCTGTTTTTTATAGTTATTGTACACTTGTTTTACATTCAGTTCTTGTGAATATTCATGATAAGTAAGAATACTCACACACTGCTTATATATTCACACAGAATCATTTCTAGGCAGAGATTAATTCTTATTGACTTTCATCTAAGTTTTGAGCCCTTAAATTAGGCAAAAAATAATTAAATTAATTGAACTAAATGGTGCGGAAAGAAAATAATAGGTAATTGGATTAGTTCTCAGTTTTAGAAAATCCTGATAAATCCATAGGCTTTTCTCCCTCTTTTTCAAAGATCTGTAGGTTTACTTCATATTCAAGGTAGACTTAAGGGAATTAAAGATTTCAGTTCTACTGTTTTACATACATCTGCAGCAAGTATACCTCTTTTAGGCACAGAAGGATACTTTTGCTAAGAATTTGGTGAGTCTTTCTGATAGATCTGATAGATTCAAATATACATTCTGCTAAATTTTAATAATTTGAAAAAGGGAAAATGAGATGATGCTGACAGCCAGGATTTCTAACATTAAATCTGAAGTGAGTGTGACAATCAAAAAGACCTGGAACTCCATTTTTGTGGAAAAAATAGTCTGCACACTGCTGCTACAGGCACTGTATAAGAAACATAGAGCCTAGATTTGACTCAGAAGTCACTGAAAATACAATTTTGTGTCAAACGAAGAAGATGAGTTAACAGCTGGGGACTACCATATGTGAAACCTTGTGCCATTACCAACTCTCATGTAGCTATCTCGGAGGGCCATGCTGTAGCAGAGCTGCTGTGCCTATGCCCAAATATAACTGTGTTCACTCTAAGAGGGAGTGGGGAGCTTAGTCAACTTGTTCTTAACGCAGCCATTGAGCCCCTCTCTTTGCAGAATTAGGCAGTCTTTAGTAAGCAGTTGGATAATTAAAAGCAAATCCTTTATATACCACCACAGCAAGACTATCAGGGACACAGAAGATGACTAAACGTGCAAATTTCTAATGGACTTCTCTGTGTGTTCAAGCTTCAAGGGACCTATATGAATGACGCCACTTGTGTAAAGTATAATAAAAGTATCATTATGGTTGTCAATATTAGTAAGATTTTTACTGCTTTTTATGTGCAAAATTCTGGCTCAAGTCTAGGCAGCACTTCAGGAGAGTTTAAGTCAGGGCAAAGGCTGTAGCCAGGACCACAGCAGAGGGCTAACTTTATATCCACCTACCCTGATACTTGATGACAAGGCGCTAATATCTGTGCATAATATTCTGAAACTTTGTTTATGTGCTGCCATATTAATGCACTGTTAATGCCATATTAATGACTGTTGATAAAATAATATTTCAATTAACATTATACATCAGATAAAATGCATATTTATTGGTTTAAAACAAAAATCCAAAATAATGTGTGCTTATAAAAATGGCATTTTGTATTTTAAGTATGTTTTTGAAACGTTTACACATATGTTTACATACATAAAATTTCAACTCATTCAAATGCACTGTGCCTTATGACACACTAATGTATTTTCTCTTGTGCTCTAATAACACTGCTAGGTTAACGCAGCAGCCTGTGTACTGTGGAAATTAGAACACTTTTGCAGTGTGTTAGAAACTAAAGTGGCTTCCTGCTGTTGACAGAGGCAAAATCCCTGTGCTCTGTATTCAGATTTTTCCATAAGGTACCTCCAGGTTATTTAGTAGTTCTCTACAGTTCATTTCCTTCACTTATTCATGCAGCAGGACATCTGCCTCTCAATTCCTATCAGTAGAAACAGAAAATAAGATTAAATAAATATTTACATTTAATATTTTTGGGGATTTTATATTTCCTTTTTGTTGTCCATTAAATGTTTATACCCTCAGTTTTATACTGAATGGCAGATTTCCAGTTTCCCAAGAAGTGTCTTCATGTTAGTTATAATTTACTTGGCAGCTAATACATATTATGTAGGTTGCAGCATGTAATTTTTTATTATATCCCTGTAAGTATGTTTGGTTTTTACAGCTTTTTATGTGGCTCTGACAGTTTTGATCAATGAATTCTAGTTTACATGTAATGCAATCATGTTCACTTAAAGTCTGTCAGAAAAAGAAACAAATGCTAATAAGTATCACATACCATATCCTCGTCATATGAAAAACAAAAAAGAATAGCTTCTCAAACCAATATTTAGTTAAAAGTTTAGGCAAAGCAATGGCCCCTGTATCCTCCTGTTGTTCTTTAATGACAAAGAGAACATCCAGTTTTTTGGATACAGAAAAGAAATAATAGGCACACTTTAGGCTGGGTATTTAAATGTCTTCCTTAGGAGAATATTCCTTCAGTATCTCTCTCTTGTTGGATCGGATCCTGAAAACAGTGAGAAAAATCTGCTCCTCTGGCCTCACTGAAGTCAACCCTCTATTTCAACAGGTTTTCACAGCAACATGAAGCCACGTAAAACTGTTGGAGGGTCAATGGTGTAACTTGGTTAAATCCAGAGAGTGAAAAGAGCTGCATGCTCTCACCAGCTGAGACTATTACTCATTTTTTCTTTGACAATCCTCCCATCAAATGGGATTACAGCTCTGTGTGCTTCATTTGTGTCTTAGTGGTTACCTTGAATGGTTAAAATGGGTGAAATTGGCTGTCATCTTTAGAAACTGCCAGTTGATGTATTTGAGCCTTTTAAGCAGGACTCACCATTGCCTATGGTTTTATTGACAACAGAACCCCAGTGTAAAATTTGGCTTTAGTTGAAAAGCATTGAATCTGTAGAGTCAGGATTGATACATGGCTGCAGGAATTAGAGCTAGAGAAGACAATTTAAACCTTTTAAGATATGTAGCTTGGCTGCAATGGAGGACCTTAAAATACACTGGGACACACAGCCTCAAAACATGTCTGAGATCAAAATATATTTATTTTCAGAAACAGTGTTACTGATATTGTTTTTTGTTTCCTAAAATGGGGAAGACTAGACAGGTGTTGTTCATTCATTCTTTTACTGAATAAGTGTGTTAATGGGACCATACTCAGCACTTTTTGAATCGTTTCTTATTATGGATTTGGAAGTGCTTAAGTGCTTTTGACAGATAATTGTGTTTTAAAGTTTAAATACTTTTATGATGAATTTTTGAGGCAGGTGGTGGTTTGATTAAATTTTTAAGAGCCCTGATTATGCAAAAAATGTGAAAAGTATTGCATACATTTGTAAGCTATTTCTCAATAAAATTTAAACATTATTTTCTTTGTGAAGAATGTGTTGGGTCTTGGAGAGTAACTTCCATTTTCTTTTTTGCTCTTTGGATGTGTTTAGGTGACTTAAAACTATTTATTACTAATATCTGAAATACATTTTTGTCTGAATGCAGAGTTTTGGAAAGCTTGAAGAAGCTTTTTTGTTTGGTTGGTGTTGTGGGATTTTTTTTGTGGTGTTCTGTTTTGTTGTTGTTGGGTTTTTTTAGTAACATGAATGATTTAATTATCCAGATTCTCTAAATCTGAAGTCAGCTTAATGTTATTCAGACAGTATAGCATAGCAAGAATCTCATATACTCAAATATCAGCAAACCTGATTAAACTGTAAATTATCATATATTTAAATATCCCCGTGGAAAGATATAGTGAAAGAAATGCACCCCAACCAGCTGCTTCGTATGGAATATTGAACAGTCAACATTACCAAGCCCAAACAACATCCAGGCACTATGTAGAGAGTTTGAAAGCAAGTTGTTGATCTGTTGACAGGCTGTGATTAACACACAAACAAGACATTGTACTCCTAAGTTTGTTCTTTCTGTTCTTGTCATATTTGGCTTGCCATAAACCATCTAGAGACAATGTTTACATGAAGTGATCAAGGACCAGAGGTGGGAGCCCAATAGTGGGACTCGTCTGCTTATTTGAGCCATTTAAGAGTTCAAGGACCAGTCAAACCTAGTATTTTGCATATCCCTTTACAGTAAATGAAAAGAAAAAGACACCTTAAAAATGCAGTTCCTCCCATCCCTTCATTATTAAAATAGATATACAGAATAAAATGCCATCTGGAGCTAATAACTCTAGAGGTTATCCCTGCAGTGACTACTTTTTAACAGTGTGAGAACCCAAGTTTCTTTACACAGTGAAGGAGAAGTAGGAGACTCCCAGAGAGGCATTATCTGGCTGAGAGATCAAAAGTTGTCTTGATGTAGAAATTTCCTGTAGAAAAATCCCTCTAGAGTGGTTAGGATAACGATCACACTGCACAATGATGTTGCCAGCTCTCAGTAATACCCTCATGTTACAAGGATACCAACTATGGGGCAAAATGCTGACCCCTTTCCTAAACACAGCGATCTCTATCCTATGAATCTCCTTAGGCTTCTTACAAGTGCAATGGAGAAAATACACAAGTCATGAAGCCAGCCACATGTTCATGGAGCTGCATCAAACAACAAACTAATTTGCTCTGTAAAGGTTGCTAAGAGACTGGTTTCACAGCTGCGTACTTAGAGTACTCATCTCAGACCTGAATGAACAAAATTCAGGTTCTAGTACAGTCTGAGCTGAAATAATAGATGATAAATTGTTCTGACTCAGAACTCCACAAAGTGAGTTTCTGAACCTGAATCTCTCCCCTGGCAAGTGCACTGACATGATGCACAGTGCTGAATGAAATAACTAGTATAAGATTTACGTTTCGAGTCTATATTGGTTATGCATTTTTTTGCTCTTCATCCTGATGTACCCACTCTGAGCACATGATTCAAGCTACTGGATACATCAAACCGAGCCAAAAAACAGCTACAGTGAGTTGTATATGCTCTTTGTGTATAGGATGAGTTACATGCCTCCTGGCAAATATCATGCATCAAGGTGACAGATATCTCAGAAATATATGTTACTTGGAAGGAAATCCAGTGTCAAGAGAAGAGTTGGAGGAAAAGGCCAGATAATTTGTCGATGGAGCAAAAAGAAAGGAAAGAACATAAAAATAAAACAAAACCTACAAAACCAGCTGTTCTGACAATGGCTACACTCCTATTCTAAGACAACTGGCAAAGCATTGAGATAAAATTGCCAGAGAACAGAGAAATCCCAAAAGGTGGACAAAAAAAGTTGACTAGCACAGCACAGTAGCGACCACATTAGAAACCAGAATAAACAGCAAGGGCTAAATAGGAGGTGAAAGTATGGCTGCAAAGACACACAAGCAGTTCCCATGGGTGACAAAATATCCCAGATAACAATGCTAAAAAAAGCTTAAGACAAAAAATCTTTTAATTTTCTGCCTTTATTAACCAGTCTTGTACCATGAAAACTTGGGTTTCCCTCTTTCTTCCCCCCCCCCCCCCCCCAGCCCAAATGTCTTTGGCCATTATGTTTTCTGTAGAATATGAAGTGTTAAACCTCTCAGTGAAATATTTTCCACTGCAGTACAAAATGCATTCATATTTATGAAATCCCATTAATACAGATATATTATTCACACACATGCTTAACATACCCACAGAAAAGTAGATTGAAAGGAGTCTAGGTTGCAAAATATTCCACCCAGATACCATGAAATGTAGGAAACAGTTTTGGTGCAGCAAGCAGAGACTGGCATCCTCATGTTTTTGCATTACAAGGTGGACCTTAATTATAACATTGAATGCTATTTTTCTCTAACGTATTTCTTACTTATTTAAGACTGAAGATCATAGAATCACAGAATAGTTTGAGACAGAAGGGACTTTTAAATATCATCTAGTCCAACCCCTCTGCCATGGGCAGGGACATCTTTCACTAGATCAGGTTTCTCCAAGTCCTGTCCAATGTGACCTTGAACACTTCCAATGATGGGGCATCAACAACTTCTCTGGGCAACCTGTTCCGGTGTCTCACCACCTTCATAGTGAAGAATTTCTTCCTTATGTCAAATCTAAATCTATTTCTTTTAGTTTAAGATCATTGCCACTTGTCCTATCATTACAAGCCCTGGCAAAAACTCTCTCTCCGTCTTTCTTATAAATCTGCTTTAAGTATCGAAAGGCTGCAATAAGGTCTCCCCGGAGCCTTCTCTTCTCCAGGCTGAAAAGCCACAACTCTCTCAGCCTTTCTTCGTAGGAGAGGTGTTCCAGCCTTCTGATCATTTTTGTGGACCTCCTTTGGACCTGCTCCAACAGGTCCATGTCTGTCTTCTGCTGGGGGCCCTGGAGTTGGACGCACTACTCCAGGTGGGGTCCCACAAGAGCAGAGCAGATGTGGAGACACAACTTCCTCAACCTGCTGGCCACACTTCTTTTGGTGCAGCCCAGGGTACAATTGTCTTTCTGGGGTGCAAGCGCACATTGCCAGTTCATGTCCAATTCTTCATCCACCAGTATCCCCAAGTCCTTCTCCGCAGGGCTGCTTTCAATCTATTCATCCCCCAGTCGGTATTGATACTGGGAATTGCCCTCACCCAGTGCTGGACCTTGCACTTGGCCTTGTTGAACTTCATGAGGTTCATACAAGCCCACTTCTCCAGCCTGTCAAGGTCCTTCTGGATGGCAGCCCTTCCCTCAAGCGTATCAGCTGCACCACTCAGATTGGTGTCATCCTCAAACTTGCTGAGGGTGCACTCAATCCCACTATGTCATTGATGAAGATATTAAATAGTACTGGTCCCAGTACAGACCCTTGAGGGGCACCATTTTTTACTGGTTTCCACTTGGTCTGTGGAATGAAGATGATGACTTGCTGCATTCTTATAACAGCCAGCTAATCAAATTTTTTTTTAACTGGATAACAGATGTATCAATGCTTTATTTACTGGTTGCTGCTCAAAGCCTGTTTTCCAAACAGAATTGTTCATTTCTAGAGTTATATGAAAGACTGTTGTTGGAATATTATTTTCTTGAGAAATATTATACTAAAGAAGCTTTTCCATTTGCAGAATTTTTATTGATGGGATTGAATCCATTTCAAAGTTTTTTTTTTCAGTTCACTGGCAAAATCACAAACAGCATAGAAAAGACCAGTTTATTGGTTTTCAAGATCAGTTAACTCAATTTGTCAATTTAGAGATCCCTCATACTTGGTAGGAAGTCACTTAAAGACAGTCACAAGAAAGATTGGAGGAAAAAGGTTAGAGTTGAACTCCTAGTTTCTTTGTAGTGCCAAAACCTCTTCCAGAGAATCCTTTCCAAAGGAGGATGGCTTAAGAAGCAGATTGCATTTCAAAAGGCAAGATGACAGTCCATGAGACTTGCTATAATACTCTAATGATTAGGAAGAAATAGTTTGAACTCCTTCCTCTGCCTAAATTAAGTAAATACTGTACTTCTTACTATCAGACTATTCACATCCCTGCCACAATTGCAGCTATTGACCATAACATTCTACAGCTGTGGGGCTACAGAAGAAAGAGGGACATACAAACCGTAATCTAAACTATTTTGATGCACACGCTGGGGCAGACGTGCCAGCACCTCTGCAAATAGAGAGTATGTTGTCTCTGAGGCACCGTTGGCTCTCTGGGCTTGCCTTCATTGCAAGAGTGCAAACTGTCACTCTCCTAAGACCAAACTCATTGCCCAGTTGGAGCCAATGTTATCAGAAACAACAACAAATATCTCAACAACACAAAGTGCCTTATTGTGAAATCTGAACTCTTTACACTAGACATACAGGCAATAAAGCTAGGAAATCTTTAGCCGTATAGGTTGTCTTTGTGTTCAAATACGACACAGACACCTCTGCAGGGTGATTCCTCCCTTCCTAAAACATTTGATGTTAGATGACTAACCTTTCAGGGGTGCCTATGCTTGAGATGAGAAATTATATTTAATGCTGTGAAAGAGTAAAGCATTTTCCCCTTAACCTTTTTGTCAAACACAACTGAAGCAAATGTATGGTCAAAACTCTGTTTCAGTAAAGAAAACTCCTGCGACAAAACAAGAGGCAGACAGATGGCATAGAAAAAATGGGAACAAAAGCCTCTTCAGTCCAAATGATTACTATTTGATGTTACAAGTAATAAAAAGACAGTCTTGTAGTGTGAAATGCCAGACAAACTTAATAATAGGCAGTGGCATCATCCTGGAATGTGTTTGCAGTTTGATCAGCAGATGATGGTGATATAATTGTCAATTATGTAGAAAAGAGACCAAAACTTCACCAGCTATGAATTTACAAACTGCAGACTTTTGTGCATGTTCAGGTGCTTTTCTTCATCCATCAAAAAGTGAAGCTGCAATATTTCTGAAATATGCATTATGAGATTTTAGTGGAAGTCTGCTGAATATTTCATTTTCAACCTTCTGAAATAGTAAAGTTACAAAAGAGTATCTTTAAACTGAAAAATGTAGTTTTGCAAGCAGAATAGCCCATTTTGGGGAATGACCAATGCTTTTCTTCCATTTTTGTGTTTCCAAGAGGGCACTTTCAGCAGCTGGCTTTGCAGTTTTTATTTTTTAGTGTTCTATAAGACCCTGCTTGCTGAATAACGCTGCCAGTTACCAGTCACGTAACCTGAACAGCATATATTTTATCGCTGAATGACAGAGTAAGTTTTCTTAAAAAACTGCTGGCTGCAGACATCTTTACTGTTACTTTGGAAGCAAGTATAGAAGGTCAGGTATGCAATGAACTAATTTCAAAGCTGTCTAGGACGGAACAAAGTTAGTTAATTGTAATATCTGGGAAGGGCTGTTATCATGGCACTCAGGCCTGAGTATAACTCAAATACACTTTCATTTATCTAAGGTTCAGCCACTGCTAAGGGAAGAGGACTTAACAGCCTTTCTCTGGAGATGCTTCTTGCCACTGACCACAGAGGGGAATCTAGGTGCTTGGCTTTGAATAGAAAATTCTAGAAACTTCTAGAAAAATGAAGCCAGCTGAGATTAATCTCACCCTAGGTACAGAAATCTTCAAAGACATATCCATTTTGGCTTGGATTCAAAAGTATATTGCTCTGAACAGTATGACGCCTAACTGTTAAGTGCTTTTTCTTGGTGGAGAACTGGTTACACTTAGTGCAAGTGCATATGTTGACAAAGTAGCATGCTTAGAAAAGCTGGGAACTTCCGAGAAATCAGATGTGTATGTCACAAAGAGAATGGTGAGATTTTATGTCTGTTTTATCTCATTCAGGCACAATGCTGAGGTTGCTAACTTTTCACAGCCACGGTCTCTTGAGGTCCATTGACTCCCAGCTCTTTCAGAGAATGGTCCTGACAAATGGGAATTCTGGGGTTGTGAGAGCCACATCCTAAGGCAGACTTTAAAACCTATCCTTACTGAAATTGAGATGAGCTTGTTGCCCAAATATATTTGTGTGTCTGAATGTTAGCAAAGCCCAATAGTTACGGTTGCAAGTTTTCTTTTGCAACTGTAGGCATTGTCATTAGTAAAGAATCAGACTTTTCTTTTTTTTGTAAATCCAGAATTGTAGGGCTTGATCCTCCATTAATTATCGTAACAATGGGCTCAGCAGTTTAATTATACCATCTGCAAGAACTCCCATTTATTGTATTGCTTTTGTACTGATTTCTTTTCATATTCTTTGCACATACCCTTGTGCTTTATTAGAAGAAAGAGTAAGCAAGGACTTCTTAATTTACCTTCTCTATGACATTCATTACCCTGTATGGTTCTATAACATCCTGACTTAATCACCTCAAAACTAAGCAGTCTTTCCATGCCTTCCAGAACTTCATCAGTCTTCTTTGGATCCCTTCCATTTCTGCTATATATTTTTGAGGTGAGATAATGGAAAATGAATAGCGTTACATAAGGCGAAGCCAGGAAAGAATGTGATGATATTATTATGGTTTCAAGTTTGTTTTCTAGACCTTCTTTAAATGCCTTTATGTTTTGTGTGTTTAATTGCAGCTACACAGTGAATTATCTGTGAAGGCTTCAAGGACTTTTTTCTGTAATGATTTGAAATACACTCTAATTAGGTTCCGGTGTACGCTTGCTACTATATTAAAGTTTCTTACCTTCCTCTCCACTGTTGAATGTTCATGTGCTGTCATGGCACACTTGCCTTAAGTGTGTTTAAAAACTATATTTTAGTGCAACCATAAATTAATAGAGTTAATATAAGTATAGAAAAGCATATAATCTGCAGAAAAGAACCATGGATAAACAGATGAAGGCACTATTAGATGTCAGCTCCCTCCACCAAACAGCATCAACTAGACCTAAATCATCACTGACAAATGTTTTTCTAAATGTTCTTTAAAACTCCAGTTAAGAATGCTGCAACACTTTTGCACAGGCTTTCCCAGTATTTAAATTGTGTTTATAACTAAGGTATAAGCTGAAGTTCACTGGTACTTGTTTCAACATAGTGAATATGTAGTTCTATTGCTCTTTATAACAAACACTCATTAAGTACTTGAAGACCGTATTCCTTCAGTCTTTTCATTCTCTTGAACAACAAGACTGTATTCTTTCAACCTTTTATCACAGAAAAACATGCAGTGGTCCTGGTGATCTTGAAAATATTAATCAGTAAATTTATTAGATCTCTCTGAAAGATCTCAAATACCTATTTGGTCTTCATTGACTCTGAAATTTTCTGTGCTGTTGAAAATGTTCCTGCTTCATGTGTAACACTGACAACTTATAGCCACACAACTTTAAAACAAATATACCTACAAAGCAAATAGAGAATAAGGTTTTTAAATGCACGTCATACTCAGGATATGCTCCTATATTGGATTCCCAAACTTAAGTTTCCTGATCCTGTGTTTTTCCTCCTTAACAGAAAGCCAGATTTTGAGGGAGAAATTGCATTGCCTTAAAATCTAGGAATCTTCAAAACTTAGGGAACACCTGCAAATTATGAACTTGTTCTGAGGAAGCCACAAGCACAAGGGCCTAAAGAAGCAATTGTTTTATTATGCTTTTCTCAATTTTCTGTAATCTGTAATGTCAAGAAAATTTCCTTGATTTTGGAAAAAGTGAATGTTCTTGCTGCTTTGAGAACTCAGTTTTGCAGCTGAATACTGAAACAACAAACAATAGCTGATAGAAAGAGAAAGTATCTCCAAATCATTCCCTTGAAAAGAAAGGTGTCCTAAGTTTCTGAGAAAGTTGGAGAAAGCCATTTGATAAAAAAGTACATACATGGGATGATCACAATGGTAGTCTGAAAGACATAGTAGTCTTGAAATACCCTTTAGCCATTCAGTACTCTCAGTGCTTCTGCTGGTTCAGGATGATACATCCATACCTATTTGCAGTTACATAAGAAAATGCACAATGATTCCCAGCAGCTCAATTACTAATCTAACCTTTATCCTTTTTTATTTCTCATAAGTACAGGAAAAGGTGAACATTCACACATGACACAAGATAGGAAATAAGACTCTTACTAGTTTTATTCAGGCTGATGATATTAGCTGAAATATTTTCTTAACATAAGGAAAAAACTTTGTGCTTCAGAAAAGATAGATTCTACAGTAGTTTTAATGTTTTTAATGTATACATCATCTCAGTATAGGGACTGTCTTGCTTTGCCTGTTCTTATTCATTTAAAAGTACAAAAAAGGCAAAAAAGATGCCTATTTTCATTAGTAGAAATTTAATATTCAGTAGGCTGGAATAAAACCCAACATCTTTCTACTTAATCTTAGACTATTCTTTGGCAGAGAAGGGAGCTTTAACTATCACCTGTGAATGAAGGGAAACCAAGGCTGCTTTAAAATCACTGCACAAAAGAAATCATGCAAACCACACCATGAGCAGGAGATGTACAAAATGATAGATTACTGCGGGAGATATCAGTGTGTGTACCAGACAGAAAGAGTGAAAGAGAGTCCTTGAATTGTATATGCTCCGTAACTGGAAACACAGTAAAAAGAGAAGAAAAATTGTCAGCTTCCTGTTCTTTGTTATTGTCCTTTCCACTCATTGCAAAAGTGACTGATACTGTAAAGCAAGTATACAGTAGTGTAAAGATTAAGTATATGAACAGGGGCCAGAAGTGAATGGGGCTGAAGCCTCCATTTCTACTCAAGGAAGGACCCCAGAAAAAAGACCCATGTCTCAGTTCCCCCTGATGCTCACATGCTTCAGTCCAGGATTTAGTACGTTGAGCTCATCCCTAATTCAGATCTCGACAGGCAGAGTCTGTGAGCTCAGCTTGTGTCCAGTTTCCTGAGATAAAAACCAAGACCTTGATTTCTTCTGCACTTTCATAAACTATCTGAGCAAGGAGAATAGTTTATCCTAAGGATGTGGAGCTCTTGCCACACCTCTGCTCCAGAGGGCAGGAGGTGCTGAAGCAAGGGATCCATTTTAGTACAGTTTTGAAGAAAGGAATGAGCAAATCCTACTCAGTTTCCTTCTGCTGGCATACACTGGGAGGAGGATTTCCCCCAACAGGAACCTCCTGTCAATAATGTTTATACTGATTCTTCTTCTTCTTCATATTAAAGCCTTCTCTAAAGGCTCCACCTGAGATGGGGACCCCTGTGTAGAAACTATACAAATAGAAGAGATGAACAAAGCTCTCCTGTTGATAGAGACAGCAGCACAGGATCACAACTTCTGCATGGCATGAACTATACATTGGCCTGGGGTCATGACAATCTCAGGGTTAACTGTCACCTTTTATACACCCTGAAAATCCACTCTTGCAAAGGAAAAATCACTTCCCCAAGCATCTTATATCTGAGATTTTACAAAAGTAGTAGTACCACGACATTCACTTTACAGATAGGAAACTGGAACGGAGGAAGATTTATTAATTTGCCTAAGGCTGCAGAATGAGTGTATGGTAAAGGAACAGAATTCCTAGAGTGAATTTACAGCAGTAAATAAAATAGGACTAAGACCATTCTCTGGCCCTGTGGGAAGAGGCACAGCAAAGTTTAATGGTGGCTGAACTCTTTTCTCCCAGAAAACAGGGCAGCTTCAGCTGGAGCTGGAGGTGCACATTCAAAAGATAAGGCAAGCTGCAATAAAGGAAATTTTTTTAAATGTTATAATTAAAACTATTCCCATATGGAACAGGGGGCCAGAGATGTGGCAGAATTCCCACCCATGGAGACTTTCTAAACTAGACTGGACATGACTGTCTATTCCTACGGACTTGACGTGTATCTCAATCTTTGCATTCATTCAATGTTTCACACTAACATTTGGCTGTAGTTCTCCAGTGTCTTGCTGCTTGCAAGGCTGTTTGCAAGTGTAAGTACCATTTTAATTCTGCTGTGTGCAGTGGAAACAGCAACACACGCAACTTTGCTACTGTCATTCCTTGTTTATAGCAGAGATGGCCAACTGACAACTCAAAGATGTATCCATCCCACAAGACAATTTTGCCTGGCCACTTGAAGTGCAAGGTGGTCAGAAGACGAACCCAACTCATGGTATAGTTTATGTGTCATAAAGTTGAGGATGAGATAGATCAGGTATGGAAGTCAGGAGAGATGTGCATCCCATAATATGATTGTGTTGGCCTGACGTTCAAGCATGCGATTAGGAAAAAATAAGACCCTTCAAATCCTAAACATCTCCTCTCCATTTTATATCCTGTAACATGTTATACTGCTAGACTAAGAAAATGTAATTTGAATCTTAACTCTCATTTAGTCAAATTTCTTGTAACAAAACATGGAAGGGGTACTGGCACATTACAAACCCCACAGTAGTGTCATAAAGTCTTAGCTGACAAAACATGAAGCTAGTGAATTGATTAATGTTGTTATCAGAGTGGGTTTACCCTTAGAAAATTCAACAGATCAGGGCACTAATTTTATGTCTTCTCTGCTAAATGAGGTGTGCAAGCTTTTAAAAATTCCCCCTTCACACAGAGTTTCGTATCAGCCAGAAACAGATGGGCTTGTAGAATACTTTAATCAAACACTTAAGCAGATGCTAAGAAAATTCATCAGCAGTGAACCAAAACATTGGGATAAATTGTTACCTTTTGTTTAGTTTGTCTATGGGGAGGTCTTTTAATCATTAATTGGATGCTCCCCATACCTTTCCAAAAATGCTCAGGAGGCAAACACTCTGAAGTTGTGTTGTTTGCAAATTATCCAACATTGGCAGTGTCACATTTTCACCCAGATAACATCCTTTATAATTATGTTGTTCAGATATGTAAATCAAGGCCCTGATCCTGCAGATAGATCCACACAACTGGAAGGATATAATATGTAAAAGAATGACAGCAATAGTCAGAATTCAAAATAGGCAATGTTTATGAAATATTGAGGCCGAAGACTGATGAAGCTGAACAATTCTCAATACAGATGCAGTGACACTGAGACAAAGGTACTTGTTAGCCTCTTTCATGCTCCTCTCAATGGACAACTCATTCTCTGCAATAATTTAGTGTTAGGACAGGGGATAGACAGATTTGCACATGCAGCAGTGTCATGCAGCAGTGTGCCCAGGTGGCCAAGAAGGCCAATGGCATCCTGGCCTGTATCAGAACTAGTGTGGCCAGCAGGAGTAGGGAGGTGATCGTGCCCCTGTACTCGGCCCTGGTGAGGCCGCACCTCGAATCCTGTGTTCAGTTTTGGGCCCCTCACGACAAGAAGGACATTGAGGTGCTGGAGCGTGTCCAGAGAAGGGTAATGAAGCTGGTGAAGGGTCTGGAGCACAAGTCTGATGAGGAGCGGCTGAGGGAACTGGGGCTGTTTAGCCTGGAGAAGAGGAGGCTGAGGGGAGACCTCATCGCGCTCTACAACTACCTGAAAGGAGGTTGTAGCGAGGTGGGGTTGGTCTCTTCTCCCAAGTAACAAGCGATAGGACGAGAGGAAATGGCCTCAAGTTGCACCAGGGGAGGTTTAGACTGGACATTAGGAAAAACTTCTTCACTGAAAGAGTGGCCAAGCCTTGGAAGAGGCTGCCCAGGGAAGTGGTTGAGTCACCATCCCTGGAAGTATTTAAAAGTCGTGTAGATGAGGCACTTAGGGACATGGTTTAGTGGGCATGGTGGTGTTGGGTTAACGGTTGGACTTGATCTTAGAGGTCTTTTCCAACCTTAATGATTCTATGATTCTGTGATTCTATGCTACTGTGTTGTGATGATCAACAAAAGACATGTGAAATATAATTAAATCTTTCTAATTCGGCTGTTTAATTTTCAGTAATACACTATATCTGACTATCCAGGAGGCTACTCAGCCACTGCGAGAAAGTTTAGCTGACGATTAAGATGCCTGTAGAAATGTCAGTGAAACAGCGTCAAGCAAAACTGAATATATATATACACACACATATGGTCTTTAGGAGCCCCAGTTCTGTTGTAAATTATGGGAATGTACAGAAGTGTAAAATTTGGCTCTGTGAATGCTCTAAATATATATTAACTTAGATTAATGCAATGTATAGTTCAAATTATTTTTTGCATAGAAAAGGTTGTTGGTAAAGCTCTTCAAAATGTTGGTCAAAGTCAAAATATCATAAGGAAGAAGAAAAGTTGCTCTAAGACAAATCTTTCAATTTCCACTCCCTACCCAAAGAGAAAACATGACAACTTTTTTCTTCTAAAAACTTTACATTTTTTAGAATTTACATCCAGTTAAGTTTGGTTCCAAAATGTCATATAGAAATTAGAAGAATCAAAAAGTTCCTTTCTGATCTATTGTAGTAAAATGTTGCAAGAGGATAGGAAAGAATTAATTCTTTTAATTTTGGAAAGCAAATGGAAGAGAAGAAAGAGGAAGAACTGGCCATTCAGCAAATATTCATGAGTCATTCATAAATACTTCAGGTTACCATGGAATTGTATTTTTTGGCACCCAGCTAAAAAGAAATGGAAACTAAAAGCAAAGCAAATGTCGTGTAAGGAGAGGGTCACCAAGCTAATAAATCTGAAGCCAAGTTTTGAAAGGAATTTTGGCACCCTTCAAGGCACACTGGTAACAAAAGAGTGAAAAAAGGGGTAATTAAATTTTAGATACTTTTCAGAAAATTTAAAAGCTATCATCCTTCAGATTCAAATAGCTTCTTCCCCTCCTGTTTTTGTAATTTTGTGAGAGAAGCATGCTGTATTGAGAATGTTCCTTTTTCTGTATGTTTCCCTTCTTGATGTTTTCCTTTCCTCATTATTTTGAAATGCAAGGCTTCTGAGAATTCTGAAGTTAAATGTTTGAACTCGCTTTACAAGATCACAGGAGTTGCTTCTTTTTTCATTCTTTCCTTTCTTCATTCTATTATTTAATGTTATCAGGTTGAATGGAAATTTTTTTTTTAATAGCTAAGAAGAAAAAATGGATGGGGAAAAATAGATAAAATTTTAAAAACTTGTACGTAACAGGATTGTGGCTACCTCAAAAAAATTGTAAAAGAACGTGTCTGTTCATCTGTGATAAATACTATCTTCACTTCTTACTAAGGACTCAAGTTACTCTCAGAGGACTTTTGAGCAGCTCTACTTCCCGCTGTGAAGAGCTTAGTGCAGCTCTTAGCAGTGCAGCCCAAAGTGAAGCTTTTTGCGACTCACTGTTGCCTTAAGCTGAGTAATATTCTGTTTTGAGCAGCAGCTCCACAGCCTAATTCAGTACTCCTTCTCTCTAAGCAAGGAAAAGTCAGCAGAACTATGCCTCTCCATTTCTCTGTAGGCAATGTGAAAATGGATCTTAAACACCATTACGCAATGCCTCGGGATGGTCTCTTGTGCAACGTCTAGGGGAACTGTCTGGAAAAACAGCTCTCTTCAGCCTGTACCATATTGTAACTACATGATTTGGAAAAATTTAAAGACAAGACAGGACAAAATGATCTTTCACCAGACAAATTTAGTCCTTTAAACTATGTGCAAATCACTTGTCAAGATAGGTCCTTTTATGCTCTTGTTAGAAGTTATTCAGTGATACAATGTTGGTGCAAAAAGATTTAATTATGAAGGTGTCTCGGGAAATATTTATTGTGACCAAACCAGTAATGTTCTGCCAATCAGCCCTAAAATGCAGAGCTGGAAGCAATTCTTTGCCTACATCAGCTGAACTAAATGTTGACCACGTGGAAGAACAGTGACCTCACTGTCTTTCTGCCATCAGAATCATTTGTTTGCTTGACCCTGGGTGTTAGCCTTTTCTTTTCTCCATTTTATGCAAAAATATGTTTGCATGAAAGTATCACAGTTTGTGTATAAAGAACTCTGTCTACCAATGTTAAACTGGCAAAGGACTAAAAGCATAAGAGACATCCTTTTTATAACAGTGCTCAGTCCAATACAGGGAATGAGAAACAAGACCTAACCTGCAACCCAGCACTTCTTGAGAGCTTCACAAACTCTCCATCACCCAGGGCTAACCCAGCTGTTTCCACATGGCACAAATTAGGGCACAGAAGGATAGTAGGTAGGTGTAGATTCATCCATCCTTCCCTGTCTCACTGCATTCTTATGTCACAATTGGATCACAAGGGAAGCAGAGGGAGTTCTTCATACATCGACATCGCTTTTAGGTTGGGATTATATTCTGTGTTATATTATCAGGGAGAGATCAGAAATGTTCCCTGACTGTATGTGAGCTGGAGTTGGAAACTAGACCCATTCAATATGGAAGTTATCTGTACTCTTGAGCAGAGTAGATAACCTTCAGTCAGTACAACTTACCTCAGGGTCAGGATAGCTTCTCTACTGCCCATCATTGTCAGACAGCTGATTTTCTAAATTAAGTTCTAAATACTGTTGTTCAAAGGCATTTTTTCTTTCTTTGCAGGGAATTCTCTGGCCAATGTTATGCATTAGGTGAGACGATGCACAATGACAAGAGATCCTTCTATGAACCTGTTCAGTTCATCCAGGAAAAGGCAGTCATCAGATGTACTGGAAAGGTTGGATTCTGAGGTGAGTAAAGCCACACATATCTTTTTTAAATTTTCATCCTGCTTATCCTTTTTCCTCCTTTTTTGGGCCAATGCTGTGTTCAGCATAGCTGGGTTTATTACTCCTCCTCCATGTTATATGCTTGTTTGCCTAAGAGGCTATTGCCTTCATGCTGAATTATCCAGTTGCACTTCTCAGGCAGCCAACTCTCACAGTGGTTAACTTGCAAAATGCACAACTAGGCAAGCAAAGGACAAAACCAGAAAGAAAGCCCTAAATACTTGACTCCTTGCTTTAATTGCACATATCGGGCATTTATTTTAAATGCCCAGAGAAGTTATCTTTATTATACTGTTTAGCTTAAATGTTGCTCCAGATTAATATCTAATTTAAAAACAGCTATCATTTTCCCCTTGTAGAAATTCTTTTTCATAGTAACAGCCTTCAAAGTATCTAAAAATATCCTTGCTATACAGAGCAATAAATGTTTGCAGATATGAATCCCATTATAGTTTATGGTGATTAAAACATGAAATAGGACTTGGTATTTGGTCTTTGAGACTTTCGCTGTAATTTGAAACAGACAGACCTAAGAGCAAATAATGATATTTATGTCCCCTTTACCTCAGGGCTTCAAAGTGTGATAGGGATAGCTAATATCTTCTTAAAAAGAGACTTAGAAGATATCAGATATTAGGTTTGCTGTTATCCTCCTCTTTACCTCTAGTGTGTGTTTCATTAACTATTCTGACCAACATACTACCAAAGAAGGGGTTAAGACAGTCAGTGGATGATGACATGTTTTTAAGAGAAGAGAAAACATGGGGTTATCTGTCCTTCACAGGTTATTTATATTATTTTTTTCTTTTCCTGCAGCAGCATATGTACAAAAATATTAAATGTGCAGGCTAAATGGGAAAGACTCCAGCATGCACCAGCCTCCTATAAATCACATTTTTGTGGGTTTGTTATTGTTTTGTTTTTGCTTGTTTTGTTGTTTTTGTGTTTTTTTTTTTTTTTTTAAAGGAAAAAAACCTATATGCATACCTCAAAGAAGAATCCTAAGGATCTGTGTCAGGTCGTGTTCTTAGGAGAGCCCTGAAGCATACCCATCAATCTGTATCTATGCTAGGCAGAAATCAGCTATAAAATACACTACATAGGGAAGATTTTTCTCACACTAAGCCATTCTTAAACACTCACGCAGAAACCTAACAAAAAGCTAACACCGCTTTCTTCCACAAATGTTCCCAGATAGAAAGTGATTTCATTATTCATCTATGCAATTTTTACTTTGTACTGAGATGGACTAGAAAACCTTACACAGACAATTAAAAGGTGATTATCCTAAAGTTCTTGCTTAATGCCTTTCAGATTTGTCATTTGACTGTGATTGTAGGAATTTGTTTATATCTTGGTTAACAGGTCCAATTTGAACATATATTTGGTATTCAGAGAAACAAACCATAACTAATTTCAGGCATAAGGCGTCAGTTGTATTGCCAGGTAGATGTACCTGAACGCATCTGGCTATTCCAGGCTTTTGTCTGTCCTTTTCCATAGTGTTAGTGATAAGTGGATATGAGCTTTATGGGAAGGAAAAAAAAAAATTATAAAAGGAAACCCTTTCATAGCTGCATAGTTACCACAAGAAGCAGCTACTTGCGCTGTGGGCTACACACCATGAATCAAATTCGCTTGAAGTTGGTGGGAGTTTTTCAGCCACTGCCAGACAGCGATGGCATGGGCCCAAAAGCACACAGTTGTGGTATTTAAAAATACTTTGAACAAGTAGAGTATTATGGCAAGAGCTTTTCTAGGCTCAGACCAACCAAGTCAAGCTGCAATAAGGGAGTCAGTTATTTCCCCCATCCAAATACACGTGCTCAGGAAAAAGAGAGAGAGAGACACAACACAGAAATGGGAAAGTGGGAAAGTATTAGGGTGACTTTGTAATGTCTCATGGAGAAATCCAATCAACAGTAACACTTACTTGTGACTCTCCCACCTATTTTTATCATTATATAAAAATAATACAAACATTTTTATGTAATGGTGAAATATAAGTTAAAGAGTTATTGACCATTTAAATATAAATAGGTTAAAACAAAGGGAATGACTTTAAATAGGTTCTTTTTTCAATGAAGCTAACATGACTTTGAAATAATTTTCAATAATGCTGAATTTCTTTAAAAAGTATATTACCATAAAATATTTCAATGTCAATGAAATTGCTTTTTCCAAAAGACATTTGTGCACCTAAAGGAAAGCAAAAAAGAATTTACTATCTTAAAGATGGACATATCTTTGGGCAAGTAAGAGAATCTAAGGCATTACACTCCATTTCTTCCAAATACTCTGCTCTTGGAGATTCGTTAATGTGTTCCTCACCTTTATTTCTCTCGCCCTACTCTTCCTCTGAAGGTTTTCTGAAAGGTTATAAAATCACAGAGTGTAATGTTTCATGTAATGGACACCCACACAGAACAAAAGTTGTCTAAGTTTTCTGGGTATGGCTTATCAGTACGTTCAAAATGACTAGAGGAAATGGCCTTAATAAGCAAAAGGAAAAAAATCTCATCCACATAAGTGTCTCTGCTCATCATGATAGCAAGAAAAATAGCTACAATATCAGCATTGAAGGCAAAGTCATTAGAAATAAGTGAACTACATTTTGATGGATTGATTTATTTTAGGGTAACTAGCCAAAATTTCAAAATGTTACAAGATCAAGATGATTTTTCACTTACCAATTTTGATTGCAGAACATCAGCATCTGAAAAGTTTTATGTGGGTTTTTTGTTTTGTTTTTTTTTTCCTCAAGAGTAGCTACTGCAACTAAACTGAAATCTGGTTTGGGAGAAAATCCGATTTTTAAAATATAAATAATTCATTGTTGTGGTCTTTGTTGGCTTTTTTATTTCTGAGAATTTTTTATCTCTAAGAAATTGCAGCAGACAGTGATCAATAGGCACGATGATTACTAGAACTGCAGTTGTTGCTACCAGATCATATCTCGTCCTACACAAATAAACCATGACACTTCAGTGTGGGAGTATGCCAAAATTTTTGGTAAGGTAGATACACTCCATCCCCAGAGAAACAATTAAATTTTATTATAAAAGAATTTGTTCAAGTCTGAGATGAATTGAGTGATTATTTGATACATCACTCTGTGGTTCTTTGTGCTATCAGATCCATCGTGAAGAAGGCTGTGTGTAGGCAGCTAATTCTAGGAGGAGGTAGCATTTTTGTTATACATCTCAAAAGGACTAAAGCTTGTGAAAATGCCTGCCATTTACCACTTCCATTGACATGTTGAAGAGAATATGTGAAAAATATGACCTTACAATATTTCAATACATGTTGCTGGCTCGTTGACATGTTCAATACTGTAGTTTTAGAAGTTCAGGATGCCAGAAGCAGGTAATCACACTCCATGTTGAACCTATGCACCCTTATTTATTGGCTTACAAACAAAAGCCTGTTATTAAATGCAAAGCTAGTATCAGTGCCAAAAGTGAAAGTGAACAATCTGCGACTGAGAAGACAAAGAATTCTGAAAGTTGGAGTTTCTATGGCAATGCTGACTTGGACAACCTGTTACAAAAATGAATAACCTCTATTCCTTTGTGGTGGGAGGTACAGGTAGTGAGAACACTGGTGGAATAAATGTGGACAAACACCCACAGCCTATCTGATCAAGTCTGCTTTGATATCATACACAAGTCTGTCAAGCCTTGTTTAGAAAAGTATGGTTAGAAAAGCATGTTTAGAAAAGCAGTGAGTAAGAAGTACACAGTTAAGTACATTACAGGTTCTGTGCATTACCTCATGGGGTATAAATCAGTTTATACACGCACATGCCATCCAGCATAGTACATGTAGTTACCATGCAATACCTACACTGTTTTTACTTGCAATTTTAAGGGATGTTCTTGCAGTCAACTATAGAATTTGCTCTGTTCTTTTAACCTCATTTACTTCAGGAGGATTGTTTCCTGGAAATCAGCACTGAGAAAGTATTTGAGAGGAGTTTACCTGTATGATAACTCAGATACTTCCTGTATCTGAGGTACGTTGCAGTGTAAACCAAGAATAAAAACCTCATTACTAGGTACTTTAATCAAGACCTTGTATCATTGATTTATCTCCAGCAAGAAAACTGTCCCCATGGTCCCAAAGTTCTGCTAATGTTCCCAGCGGGAATTCAGCATGCATAGTGTAAGACAGGCATGGAAATATTTATGAAGTGTGATGAAAAGCATCTGAATGCCAAAAAAGCTTACAACTGCAATTTTCAGGTGCACTAAGTATTGTCCTCTGTACACCTCTGCTTAAATCTTCCCTCAGAAGTTTCTGTATGTAAGTCATCAAGACAGCTCCAGATTAATATTTTTAAAACATCTTCCATTCAAACTGTCTGGTCCTTCCTGAAGATCTCCCTTTTATGTGGGCCAGCATGTGTTGTATCCCAGGATACTCTAATTCTACACAAGTTAGGGAATACTTTGACCTTGAAACATATGAAAAAACATCACAACCCATACTAGAAGGTCTTGATACCAAGTCACAGATGTGATACTAATTCACACAAGCTTTGTCCATTTTAACTGACACATTGTCAATGACAGATCGTTATGATGTACATCCAAATCTTCATATTGTGACATCCCTTCTCCCAAGGCACCTTTGTTCCCAGAACCAATTCATCTGCACTTAAAAAATTCAAACAGCAGGACCTTGTCTCCCAGTAGAATCTCAACCGTGCAGGATTTTATCATAATTCTTTAATATGACACTACTGACATGTTGCATAATCCAGCAGTAAGATGAGGACCCTCGCGTTGTGAAACATCGTATCTGAGATTGCTACACCTTGCACAAAAGATTGTTTCTCTAGGCTTAAACTAAGGCTACCACACCGAAGCTTGACCTCTTTGTATCAGGTAAGGACCTGGCTCTTTTATCTGAAGTTTTCCCCCTCCTTCCCAGAAGTGTCATCTGAAATCAGATGATGATTCCAAGAGCACCACTGACTTGTCAGCAAATGAGCAATAGCCCAGCACTGTAACTCCTGCCAGTAACTGGAGAGAAGAGGAAATTTTTCCTGCAAATGTAGTAGGTTTTCTTGCATTTTAGTAAGTCCCAAGATCTCTGGGCAGCTGACCTTCAGCGTCTGTGAAAATTGGCCCTGTATGGATTGAAGAACTACATCTACCTTCATGGTGTTGTTGGATGTGAGTGAGGCATGCCAGTTTAAGACCAAATTAACCACCCACGCTTCACTGTTTACCTGTAATGACCCTATGACCCTTGCAGTCTGTTCTAGAGTAGACCTCATGACATTTTCCAATAGGTGAAAAAAAATATTGAATTTTTACAAGTGGAATATATTTGAGAGTATCCTCAGGACCACATGCATATTATCTCCACATAACCCATCTGTCACAGACAGGCAGATAAACAGTCCTTCTGGAAAGACCACAAAACATCCTGATGCAAAAACACATGGGATTTGTGGACAGCTTGAACTCAGGCAGTTGGATCTGTATATAGAGACAGCTTTGGATGGACAGTGCTTTAAAATTGTTCTCAGAACCAGGCTACACCTTGAGCACTGTGAATCCAACCTGCTTTCAAAGCACCACTTCAGGCAAGAAAAATAAATTATATACTTGTTTTTAAAAGTCTTTCTTGCATAGGAGATTCTATTCACCTTTCTCTAAAGGATTACAGTCTGCAAGGCAAAGTTTACAAAAACAATCCTTAAAAACACCAGGTAGTTTATGGTTTAGCTTGAGAGAATCGACACACCAAATAAAAGGCAAGGAAGCAGAAAAGCATGTCATTCTCAATGTAGCAAGCTGTTTTATGAAATGCAAATAAACAATTTCAAAGCATTTTGTTGTCTGAAATGTTTTTTTTATTTGTCAAATGGTAAACACTCCTACCACTCTGTGAAATGTTAGAGGTATTAAGCATTAGATATACAGATCAAATGGAAAGGCTGCCTTATTCTTCTAACAGTGTCAGACATTGAAATATTTTTTGCCTTTGTTATATTAATATTCTTCAGCAACCTGAGTATGGATATTATACCACTTTCCTTTACAACCGTCCTCTCTTCCTGTGCTTGACTGGCTTCATGTATTTCGGGAGGAGAATGCAATACCAATAATCATCTCAAAGAAAACCTGCTACGGTCACTTCCAGCTGGTGGAGATGTGGTCTGAGGTACAATGTATAGTTTCAAAAGCAACGCTGTATTGTAAAACAAGATCTTTCTGAGAGGCCTGGAGACTCATTCATGTTTGGAGTTGCCCTGCAATGTAATTTGGCTTCTCAGTACCTTTTCAAGTTCTTGTAGAATTCAGGGATGATCAAAGGTACAGGACTGCATCAGCATGATGAGCGTAAAAGAGACCAGCGCTTTTCAGCCTGGAAAAAAGATGAATGAAGAGGTACATGACAGATACCATCAGTGGCACATAAAAGATAAAAAGATAACAAGTCATTCATTGTCTCTTTCAAGAGAATGAAATATAAAGCAGGCAGATCCAAAATAAGCATGCATTTTCAAAGTGTACGGTTGAAACTGTACTCCTTGCCACAGGCAGTTGTGCATCAAACTTTTAGAAGCGTTTAAAAGGCAACTGAAGAAGTTGAAGACATTTATAAAATAAATTCACCGTGGGCTACTAAGTAAAGGCACTCCTGCTGGTTAGTGGGATTCTGAACAGAAATTTCCTCAGGTTGGAAGAAAACATTCCAGAAAAGAATCACAGCTTATTTCCCCTACTCCTATACTTTTATACACTTATCAAATACTGGTCATGGTGAGTGACAGAATACAAGTTCGGATGCACACTTCATCTGATACACTACAGCCATTCCTATAGTGCAACTGTGTGGAAAAATACCATATCTTGCCTGGAAAAGATAAGGAAAAAATAACCATATTTTCATGTCAGGAATAGACTTTACTGAATGCCTTGCAACCTGACTTGGAGTATGGAACAGTACTGAAGCATATACATTGATAAACAAGAACAAATTCATTTTCCTGTATCTGACCTTATATAGATTCTGTACAAAGAAATCTGACCAAACACTTTGCACAGTTAAAACAAGATTGCTTGGGACCCAGAAATACAGTCTCTTAATCCAGGGAAGAGAGGGATTTCAAAATCTTGAAGATAGCCTTGTTGTAAAGTAGTTATCAGTCTCTAGCGAGAGTTTCTTTCCATTGTTATGCAATGCCTAAACCCAGGGGATGGCAGAACCAACATGAGCCTTCTATTTTCTACCTTCAGAAATGGATGGGTGTTAGCACTGTGTGCATTGGAGACCACCAACAAAGGGAGCCATCAGATGTTACCATAGCATTAACAGGTTTGTTGTCATATACCAGCTGAGGGCTGCTACCACTCAGCAGCTATACTAGCAGATTGAGGGAATACTTTTCGTCCTGTCATCCATTCTTGCTTAAAAAAATTTGCAAGGGAACCCCCAAAATAAGATTGAACAGGTAGTCTGGTTTATGATAAAAATTGAAAGTACAGAATGAAACATCATCCCTAATTACCCCAGTACGCCACTATTTTCAAAAGAGCTAGAATACATTTAGAAATTCACTTAGAATTTGCCAACACTAAGCAAAGTTATAGTTAACTGAGATCAAGGAGATCTCATGCATCATTGAAAAGAACACAAAATCTTGTATTTCTCCTTTATAGACCACTGAGGCCAAATTTCTCTCTAATGAAGATAGGTCAGATCCACCTCAGGACTGCCAAAATTATATGAGGGGAGAAGTACAGGGCAATCACATTACCTACTACTCCTTTCTGCCATTTTTGCTTGATCTTTTCCCCAGTTCTCTAAGTAGTTAAATCTAGAGTATGTTAATATTGGGTTAGATTACATACAAGTCAATTTTTAATTTTTTTTATTACCAAGTCAGTTTTTCTTTGTAGTTCCTGGTCCAGCAGCTCTGTCATCTGTTGGCTGCAAGGCAGGTGGAATTTGAATAAAGACTAAGGTGGAAGCACTCACTGCATGGCAATATATTTCTTCCTATGAGTGTAAGTTGAATAACTATCACCTGTAACCTGCATAACACAAACTCCACTGGAAGATCCATTACTCAGTGTCAGAACTAGATGTCTTTCAAGTGGATAATCTTTAGCTAAAATAGGTTCTTCAGGATTCAAAACAGGTAACTGATAGAACTGTTCTCACCTTGCTGTAAAGAAAGTTGTGTCACAAGTCATAGTACCCCTTATGTCTTAAAAAATTTGCTATTTATAACGTAACTGTACACAAACTAGATTTATCCTGCTATAAGAAGGGTACCAGGACCCTGGAAAACCTGGAAATTTTGGCTGAAGTCATCTGTTATTACCCAGAGAATTCAGCAGTGCTGATGTCATCCTTAACATGTCTTATTGTCGTATGACTGTATCACAGGAAAACTTCCCCAGCCGGGACGAAAAATAAATTTACATATCCCCATTGTTCTGTGGAGTACATTGTTCGAGTAGGTGTCCAGCTACAGAAAATGATAGCAAATTATGTAGTAAATTGCTGTGAATGTGCGTCTGAGGTGTTCTCAATGTCACATGTTCAGAATGTGCACCAGTAAATGATAAAATTATTGGATCTAATAAAGAAGCATTAGTTGAAGGTTCATGAGCCAAACTACACAGGAAGATAAATCATCATGAGCTACCCTTTGGCTCAAAGAACATCTTTGAATTTATGAACTGTCCAGCTATCAACTCAAAGCTAGCTCTTCAGGTTCACATAAATTGGAGATACTGGAAATGGTAGACCTGCTCTTTAAAAATGACTGTTTGCATGTATCTGACTTAAAGCACCTCAAAGAATTCTGATGAGGAGGAGGGAGTTTATTCTTCTACATTGCCTGCATTATAAAAATAGAGCGTAGGCCCAAGTGGCTGCCTACAACATTTTTCAGTGTTACAGTAATGAAAGGAACTACCAGAAACTAACTCATCTGTGTTGCTACCAGGAAGACCAAATACTTCAAAGGCCTTGGAATAATTGCTCATCTCTCCCCTCCCTCTTCTCTCACACTTTTCGTGCAATTTTTTCCTCTTTCTCATTTAATGAATCTTTATTAGTTGTGGAGTGAGAGCCCCATTCAAAGTTTAAGTTTCTGCATAAAAATACAGAAAAAAGTCACATGGTCAGCTCTGTGCTCCCTGACAAAACCCCAAAATACTAAACTTCAAACTAGTGTGTCCCTGGATAAAATCTTGATCTTCCACATTCATACAACATGCAAGGATCAGTCTCATCTCACATCTTAGTAGACAGATATTTGCATCAAAGTTGAAGTGACAAATAACCCCCTTAGCACTCATAGCAGATGCATATGGATTAAGGGGATCTATGCTGACAATGTAATTCATGCTTATATAATGCCTTACTGCATGGGATGTGTTTACATTTATAATTATGTCAGGATCTAGAACATCAGTTAATGTGAAAATTATGCATTTAGGTTTGGTTAATACAGTGTAGATACTTGATAGGTGGAGTGAAAAAGTGCATTTAGCTTTTTCAGTACAGTCTCTAAAGGTAGTTTAAAATTTTTAGTTAGTAACTACATTATTAATAATTTGATGTGCTTTTATTATAGAAATAGTTAGATAAAACACTTTGAATACAATGAAGAATTCCACCTGTTCTCCATTCTTTCCTTTTATTGCAAAGCAATTTATTACAAATAGCCTTGCTGTAACTTCTTATATTACTACCTTTGCTACATATAACCAAGGATGTTCATGCCATTATGCTCATTGCCATCCTCTGACCCTGAAGGTTTTAAAGTGTTTCCAGGAGGAAAAGAAGCATGTCTCTATATATGGAACTTAAAAGTATAGTACTGCCTTGCAAGAAAGACAAAAAAAGTCTTGTTCTGGGTTGACTTGCCTCATCATAGCATCCTCAAGACATACTGGTTGAACAGTGATAATATTTCTCTACTGATCTTAAAACATAACTGGTTATGATTTTTATCTATAGGAGAAATTTGAGGGGGTGGGGTTTAAAGAGCTCTTGTGACTAATACTGTCAGCTGTAGAAGCACAAATGAATTAGTCAAGATGGCATATTCCCAGGTTTGGTAGCTGTTAAAGAAACCTGTGGGATGTCAATGATTCAGGTGAGTATCTGCACAGATAGCCATGATTTTGTTGTAGCTCCTGTTACTCAAGAAAATCTGTGTGCAAAGGAAAAAAAATGTTGATGTCTAAAATAGTCCATAAACAGAAGTTTAAAATGGAGATTGCAAGAATATTTCTGAAAGCAAAATAAGCTACAGTAGAAATGTCTGTTGCAGGCTTGATAGTAGAGTCTATTTGACAAGAATGAAGCTGCAACATGAACGAAAAGGTTTCTAGAAAAGACAACAACCAAGTAAGGAGTGTGCTGGCTAACGCACCAGAGGCAAATATGAAGGGTCAGTGGAATTTAATCGGCAATCTGTGCCAATCTCAGCCAATGCTCAGTCAACTGGTCATTAGCAGCATAAGATCCTTCTACTTTTAAGTCAGTCTCAGTTTTGCTTATGTTGAATAATTTTGTATCAATGCATCAGAATAATTTCATATAGAAAGTCTTGATGTTTCACCATTATTCCCTCTGAATAACAAGTCTCTTTAGGGACCTTATGATAATCTACCATTGCTGAGCACTAATTCTTTTTCGCCCCCTTTTTTTTTTTCTATTTATCTTTAGACAGGAGTAAAAGAGGATTTGGGTTATTTAGGCAAAAAAAAATCTTGATTGTATAATCACAGGGCTAGATTGCTCAGCTGGAAGGGAAAGTCCTGGGAACCCAACCTTCTACCAGCGAGATTTACCTGATGATTAGTTCATGTAACATGGATATTTACAAAAAGCCCTTATAACAAAGACTGAAAAAAAGTCTGAGCTAGTATCCTAACTGCTAAGTCATAGGAATTTGACTCCAAGGTATGCAAATGAATTTTTCCCCTGCAATATTTCTTTCAAAAACTCTGATTCCCTGTTTGCATTCACACATGCATGTGCATCCTCAAGATCAATGCAACATGAAAATGTTTTATTAACATTATATATAATCCCGCAACTTTTATTTTCAGTTGATGGATAGCAAATCCCCATCTTTTTGTACTCATGCTAGTGCATAAATACACAAACATAAAAAATTCCTACATAAAATTCTAATTCCTAGAGAATTAAAAATTCCCTTCACAAATAACCTCAATTCCAAGGCAGCTGAAATCAACCTAGGGTTATATAAAACACGCATTATTTGTTTTCCCTATGATTGCGAAACCTGATTTAATCTGTTTATAAAGGAGGAATTCAGTTTTATTTACCTTTTGTTAAAAAAAGATCTGTTGTGTTGCAGAATTTTTTTATCTTGAAATTGTGACCCTTGCCTTTTAAATGGGATCCAGCAAGAGACAAACCCTCCTGTGAGTTAACCACAGTCATATTTCATTTATTGTTGGGCTTTATAATCATATTTTCTACCCGTTATTAATTTGTAATTAAGAAGCAATGAGTAAAAATTATTGCAAGGTTTCATTTCTGCCCCAATTAACATTTTGGATTTTGCTTTGGGGTCTTCATTAGAAATAAGTTGTCAAACTAAATGATGTGGCAAGTTATCTATATTTAGCAACCTATAATTTTAGCTTGTTTTACTGGTTGAAAACATGAGCAGCTGACATCACTGCAGACAGCAGGAAAGAAGAATGAACTAATATAAAAATCCCCAATAGCATGCATTAATCTTCCCTGACTAAAACCCTCTGCCTGGCCTTTCTTTGAAAAGTCAAAGATCTTCAAACTGATTAAACCTAGAGGCAAGCCTTTTTTGCATATATTTTGAACAAAAACCAAAACTGCCCTAAACTTTAGTCTTAAATTTAGCTGTGATCAAGTTCTTCTCAGATACAGTCATGTGCCAGTATGGAATTCTTCCAATTTTATTCCATATTACTCAAAATCTGACCATCATGGAGTCCAGTTTTTACAAATCACAAAGTATGCTTGCATTTACTTGATTCCATCAGATGTTCTAAAATTGTTCCTGAAAACATGATTCTGGCTATAGTACTAAGTTTGGTAGAGTTTTGCTGTTAGAAATAAGGCATGGTACATGTCTATTCTGAGTAGACAATGTACATCTGTTAAATGGAGAGTTCCTACGGCATTTTGAAAAACTGTAATCAGCTTTTTCCTTTTTCTGATCACTGCAACTGTGTTCTTCCACATTTCTCACTTATTTCAGTGGACTTCTAAAGTACAGAAGAGCTCACAAAGAATGACACAATGGATAAAGGGAAAGGAAATAAATCAGAACAAAGATATGGTAGGTAAAATGTAGGCAGAAACATAACCAAAGCAACCTTGATACCCAAGAAGCTCAAAATCAGTGTAGAGGTTAAAAGCAACTATTAAGACCTAGAAGGAGAGGGTAAGAACTAGGAGAGGGTAAGAACTAGAAAAGTCAACACTAGTCTGATTCGTCTCAAGTCATTTCAAGCTCCACCCCTGCCTTGAATATCACATACAGTGAATTAATAAAAGACTACATCTGTACTCAACAGTTTTCCAAGCTGCTTACAGGATTTTTATGGTCAATGCAATTCCCATCAGAAATTTGCCTTCAGAACCAACTACATTTGGAAGTCAGTTTGAAAGTCTTATATGTAAGAACAGGGACCATAGTTTAGACCGAGTGTTATACTATAGTTATTCCAAACAGAAAGAAATCATTCCATTTAAGACACTAATAAAAGTCAGAAATCTTCATTGGCTCAATAGCAGGACATAGCACTACCCAGTCAGTGTGGTTTACTGAACACAAGTGTCTTACTATGAAGTGACTGATTAGCATAACAATGAATTAAAATGAGTCCTGACTGGGATATTTTTGATGTGGAATCTGACTTCTCTGTCTCTCTGTCCAGCTGGAAACAGATTATATCCACTCTTGATTGAAAGAATACTACAAAAAAGACTATTAAACATAGGATTAACATTGCAACAGTTTTATACATTATAACTTCCAACTAGTATAAGTTGACAGGCACCTGGGAGTTCTGTAGTGTTTTGCAAATACTAATTTTAATACTCTGCAATAAAATTGTTTGTGATGTGTTGGTATAATTGCTTGCAGATACAAATTAAGTTATTTCCTAAGCTGTGAAGAACTGAAATCCTATGGCATAAAAGTAGGAGAAAATAAATACTGCAATATATTTTGCAGAGCATTTTGATGCACCATGTATCAAATATATCAGAGGAAATGCACTACTTCCCTTGTTTCCTGGATTCACTCCTAGAGAAAATAGGGTTACCTTCTGCTAACCTAAACTGCAATCCGGTGTCCTGGATTTAATACTTTGTATTTTATCTCTATAGGGCTCACCAAGTGTATGAAATAAGACGGTTACCTTCTGCTAACCTAAACTGCAATCTGGTGTCCTGGACTTAATACTTTGTATTTTATCTCTATAGGTCTCACCAAGTGTATGAAATAAGACTCTGAATCATATTGGTGGTGCTGGCAAAAAAAATGTTTTATAGCTAGAACTGGATAAGGCTAAGGCAAACCAATGAGCACCATAACATCTGCCTGAAGTCAAAGTGCTCTTGCCAACACTTTTTGCCAAATGCCAGTTATTATTCCAAAAGATTCAGCGTAAGTGGGGTCCTTTAAACACATAGAAAATATCTCCTCTCCATAGCCAGACTTCTTAGAAAGAATACAGTTGTTTTCTGTTTACACAGATAATGTTTAGCTCTCCTGATCAACCCAGCTGCAAGGACCTAAACATCTCCTCATAACATGTTTGTAAGACTTTCATGAATTATACTACTAATATTACTGTTTGTAAGACTTTCATGAATTATACTACTAGTATTAGTTGCTGTTCCCCCAAGGTTCCCGTTGCCCCTGAAGAACCCTTTTCAAAGAGCAGGTCTTTGGCTCTACTGAATGGCTGTTTGAATTTATACTTAATAACAGACTTTTTTAAAGCAACATGAACTTCTGAATAACTCAGACCAGGGTGATTGTTTGACCTTGAATCAAAGTGCCATAGCAGACCTTATATCCACACGCCCAAACTCTTTTTTTTTCCTCAGAACTGCCAGACTACATCCAAATTGCCTATGGAAACAGCGTGTGCCACATGCTATGCCTTGAACCGAGCACAAACATCATCTGGGAAAGTTGTGTGTTAACTGGCACAGTCCAGGACTGCACCAGAGTGGACTGAACAGCTTGGATCATCACAGGCCAGTGCAGGAACCCAGGGCCCACTTTATTTGCTAGTAAAGATGTAGCTTAAGAGATCAAAGAAATCTCATTATGAGAGATAATTTTCTCTGGATTTCTAAGCAGTGCACAGGTCACAAAGACATGGAAGCAACTTTCATGTACAAGGGAAAAAACAAACCCCAAAACCCCAGGTGTATCTCTACCTGGTGGCTGCACGTGACTGGTTGCAAGGCAGACTTATTCCTAACATGAATTTTTTTTTTTTTTTGGAAGTGATATCTCTATTATACTTGCCATTCTGCACTTACTACTAAGTCTCTCTAGGAAGCCTTTTTTGAGCTAGAGAATGAGTTGTTCATTTAAGACTTCTGTAATAAAGATACTTTCAGATTCTTTCTGTAGATACAATGTGCAAAAGGGCACCACTGGTGGTCTCACCACAGCTTGGGAACACAAGTCAAACACTTCCAGTTCTAGCAACTGAGCAATGTTCAACACATACCAACTATCGGGGCTGAGTTCTACATACCTCATGTTTCCAGCTTTTTGGCAACTGTGAACTTGGCTAGTCACAGACCTCAAGATAACTAGAGATAATTTGTATCCAGATTATCAAAGTTACCTGCCTTGGGAGTGGCATGTGTATATAAGTTCCTCATAAAACTTCATGAAGTAACTTCTTCGTAAGAAAACTATTTCCAAGACCTGCTGCCAATTTCCAAAGGTCATAAAAGTACTGAAATATCTGTCATCTGCTACTTAATGCAGCAGCAGTGCAGCTGCAAGCAGGTACAGTTCACCTACCCCCTGTTGTAGCCATGTGCTAGAACAGCAAGGACATACAAAGCCTGAGGTCCAGCTTCCAGTCAGTGCATTGGCAATCAAGCTGGCAGGAAAGTTTGGTTTTCTCATTTCTGTAGTTCTGATTATGTCCAAACCAGGTTAAACCAAACAAAATAATTAGTATACACTGAAAAATAAAAAAATTGTATTTTTCTGGAAATACTATTATCACCTTTCCGTATGTTTGAACTCCACTTTAGTACCCCACACCAGGTTTTAGAAGAGGTCCAGGCTTCTTTATATCTTAACCGTACAACCCATCAGCTGGTGATTCAACATTAAAAAATGCTAATAAGAACGATGTAAACTTTTCTGTAAAGTTTTAGAGGAGGTAATGTCACTGGTCTCAAAGTTAGTCTACCACAAAAAAAGAGGTCAAATAAGATTGATTAATATGTTAATGTTAAGACAACTAGTAATGTCTGCAAAAATGCTTCTAGAGCATAACATCATTTTAAGTTTGCTTCATCCTATTACAATGAGGAGAGGTATCTCCAAATGTCATTTTACAGAGGAAAATTAGGACATTCCACATATTCAGCAATGTCATATGCAATTCTAGGTTTCTTTTTTTGGTTGCCTGAACTAACGATTCAAATAAGAAGTTATTTATGGTAAGAAGCTGTATCTAAATTGGTTTTTGTAATTATTTGATGTTTTCTAACAAATGTATTAAACCAGGGCAAAAAAGATTAATCAAATGTATTATCTCATACAGGTTATTTTACTCAGATCATAAACAATTGAACAAATTACCATGAATTAAACATTAGATGCACTTTTCCTTTTAATACTGCATCTGTTATCAGACTTGATAAAACAAGAATCATCAGATACAAAGGTGTTAGGAAGAAAATAATTATAATTAAGTTTAACATAGTCAGAAGCCAACACTTCATTACAGCACAGAAGAAATTTCATGTTAATGAGAAGGCACATCTTCTGAAATGGGCAGTTTCTCAGCTTTAAAAAATAAGAACTCCTTTTCCTTCTAAGCAAACAAACAACAACAAAAAAGTTATTTTCTAATTTCTGAGGTCCTGACAGGACCTACATACAACTACTGTATTTGGATTCCTCTGCCTTCCAAACAAGACTAGCAGATCGCTTCTCTGGCATTAGACTAGGATTTCAGAATTATTTTGCTTGTAGGCATCACATTAAGAACCGTGCTATTCCAAGTGGTAGTTGCCACTTCACTTTGCAGTTTTGTTTCTTTTTTGGATATTACTTTGAAGACATTTGCATACTAGTAGTAAATGTATCATACTTTGGAATACTACTACATGCCATATATCTACAAACATCAGCCTCTACCATCAGCCTCTACTTGGTTCTCTCATGGTATAACTTAAAAAGCATAGTGCTTGGTATGAATTCTTGCTCTCTTAATATTTCCACTATTCCCACATTCAGCTACAATATGTTGGTACCAGACTGCATATGGAGTTCTTTTAATAACATTATATTATAGACATGGATTCTTATTATAGCTTTCTTTCCTAGATGAAAGGTCTTTTAGCATAGGTCACATTGTATTTTTGCCTTTGTCATTTCGTGGATTCAGCTCCCAAACATGTGAGTTTCAATGAAGCTGGGAGATTGTGAAATCAGCTAGATATACACTTCAGCACCGAACAGGCTTTTTTAATTTAAAAAAAAAAAAAAAGGAAAATAAAGTGAAAAAGTTCCATTACCAGATACTAGAGAGACCTATAATAGACCATTCAAGTCAAGTGAATTGTTAAATAAAGATACCTTCTATCCGTGTTAGACCATGCCCTTCTTTTTCAGTGGTTGTTTCTCCCTCTGCTATCAGCTGTCTCAAGAACATACAACTGAAAACCAGCAAAAAAAAAGGCCTGAAATAAACCAGCATAATTAATTTCTGCAGTACTTAGTGCACTTTCAACAGCATCAATATCTCTTGGACCCATTAAGAGCTAAAAGACATACTGTATTTTATGTCAGGCAGTCCACCAGTTTGAACATGCCTCTAGACCACATGCATGATCAAACAGCTATGAGGTATATACTGTGTTATTAGACTACTACCTTGCCAGAAGTGCATGAAACCCAACTGGCCACTGCCAGTCCAAGTGAAATATATTCTCTTTCAGAAACTCATTGGATCAAAGAAATTGCACTGACAGTTGCATTTAGCCTGAATATTACATGTTGTGTCAACATGGCTAACACACTTTTCTAATTATATTATGTGACTAGAGTGGAGTAAGTGAAACAGTTTAGTGAGCAAAAATGTGCCTATACCTTAACAAATGTTGGGTGACAAGCTGGACTTGAAGGAAATAAACAGGGGAAAAAAACAAAACAGTTGCTTAACCATGTCCTGTTCAGAGCACAGCAAGGAAGAAGTGAAACAAACCTGGCACTCACCATATGGCTAGGAACACAATGACAGTAAGAAATTTTCTTCTGGGCTGGGAATCCCTTCTAGGTGGTGCTGGTGAGGAAAGTAGAATTATATCCAGCTTTTTACTTGAGCAAAACCAGTGGAGCACCATGGACAGCAGGACATACAAACTGAGACTATACAGTTAATACAGTAGCTGGTACGGAAGAGGACCACAGAGCTGGCATAGCCAAGGAGCACAGAAAAGTCATTTGAGACTGACCTCAGGAGTCAGCAAAACAGCAGAGTACAGAACAGAGTACAGTACACAACCCCTACGGTACCTGGAACAACCACACATACTGCATCAGGAGTGTCAGCCAGAGAGTGCCTGAGGGAGGACCAGATGGGAAGCCAGCACTGCTACAGACCGTCATCCAGGTCACAGATGAAGATGTTAAACAATAGCAACCCTCTGATCCTCAGAAAAAGACCACTCAACTACCTCCTGGTTAAAATTCAGAACATTGATCATTACCCTTTCAGTTTGGTGGGTTTTTCACCCACTTTATATTTACACATCTGTCCATGCATCACCAACTTGATAAACAGGATGCCATGGAAGACCATACCGAAAATTTGCTGAAGTCAAGGTAAATGATACCCCCCCCCCAAAAAAAAGCAAAAAGCTTAGTCAGGCACTGTTTACCTTGTTAAATCCACGCTGCTGCTGAAGTCAAGGTAAATGATACCCCCCCAAAAAAAAAGCAGAAAGCTTAGTCAGGCACTGTTTACCCTGTTAAATCCACGCTGTCCATTGGCTCATGTACCTGAAAATGGCTTCCAAGAATAGTTGTTATGCAATTTTCTAAGGAACTGAAGTTTAGGAGATTTATTTCCCTCCACATTCTTTTCTGACCTCCCCCCTCTTTATCCCAACCTCTAACAAGGTGAGTACAACATCTGCCATTTTTCAGTCATTAAAAACCTCATCTCCATCAGTTGGTTCCTAATATTATTGAACACTGGCAAACACACTCATAGCACAGTCCTGAGGGATTTAAATTTTATACAGAAGTATCTTTCCCATCAAAAGATTCCCTAGGAGTTGATGTCACTCCACCCAGCTGGTCTGTAGACAGGCCAGATAACATTAAGGTTAAAAATTTTTATTCACTGCTTGTGCTGTTCAATAATGCAGCCTTTTCTGATATACATCCTCAGATTTATAGAATTTAGGGAGCAATAAAGAACAGCTAGACTCAAGCGAGTATGCTCTTTCTAAATACACATGCAGAACTCAAGACATGAGTACCATATCGCCATTCCTAGACAGGGAATACCTCTGCTATTATTATTCAGGAAAGTAGCTAATTATTCTCTGGTGAACATCAAAAGACTAAACAAGCAGGTGGGTTGTTCCCTAGTTAGTTGTTCTTATCCCTTTTCATACCTCTAATAAATAGAATTCAGAGAAGCAGGAAATATCACCTGGGCACCTATTAAGATCTCACATGTAAAAAAGATTAGATTTAGATAAACCAAGATTAAGGCAGATCTTGTAAACATAGAGCTACTCTATATTCTGTGAGGAGATGCAGATCATAGGTATCCAGGCAATTCAGAAATATCTCAGCACTAGGAGAAAACTGCTCTCACTTTTAGTTATTGCACAAAAAGAGGTGTTACATGCTACTCCATAGCAAATTAGAACTACCTGAATAACTAGCATAGGAAATAAGGAGAAAAGAACAGGGGCAAAAATCTCATAAGCTTCAAGAAATAACAGATTTAGAAAGCTAAATTTCTATACCTGACATCTATAGACGTTCATCTTTAACCTTTTTCTCCCTCAAGATCATTATACCTAAGTAATTTCTAATCAAATACAAATTTTTTAGAAAGAAAATACTTATAGAATTGCTCAAGCACTTTTAAATTTAATCACTCTTCTTCTCCCCCCCTGCTAGTATCCCTAAGCTCTCAAAAAGTGCTTCAGTGAGCTGCTCTGTATTATATAGGGACATAGACTTCTCCCACTTCCAGCAGGCTTTACTTGCTAATTAGCCCTTAATTAAAATGAGCTGCAGCTGGTTTGAGACACACCCCTTTTCCCAACCCCAGTGCCCTGTTTCTAATTTCAGAACTAATAAAAATTCCCACAAGCCAGCCTGGTCCGGTTACTTTTCTTGAGAGAGTTTATTCAGCATTTCTTTAGTGCTCTTTCCCCCTCCTCTCCTCTATTTGTCTTCTAAGTACATAATTTTAAGAATAGCTTTTTCTTCTGGGGTTTTGTTTGTTGTTCTCCCTTACCCCCTCCCCACCCCCAGTTTTTCTTTGCTGTTTAGGAAGTATTGTTGGAGTCAATTTTTTTTTCTTCTTTTTCCTAGCTTGGAAACTTATTTCAGCTGTTGATTTGATGAGACTTTAGGTTCGAATAGACTGAAAGGCTGACAATAAAGGCTTACTAAAGGACAGTGCAGATGTCTTACATGCTTCCCAGATGCTGCTGCCAATGCATTTTAGCTGAGGCTCGTGATGTCTGTTATTCCTGCCTTTCCACTCAATTGAAGCAAATTCCATTTGGGTTTTGTAATGAGGATCCACCAAGGATGAAGCTAAAGCTCTCAAACTCAATTTGACCTTCCCTGGATTTGTGTATGTCTGCAGCGACGAAAAGGCTGGCCAGCCTCTTAACTGTCTGCTTTACTACGTCTCACCGTGTTTCTGAATATAAATCATCGAACAAACCTCATTTCAGCTTCCCTGTACTTGCTTCCTTGTTATGTTCCTGACTCACCCTCCCAAAAGTTAATATCTGATGCAAGCCAAAAAACAAGCTCTCCAGGCAATGCTTTGAAATGGTTACAGTACTAGATAAATAATATCTCTGAGGATAATTTTAAAGGAGGAAAAAAAAAAAGAAAGGAAAAATGAGGGGGAAAAAAAGTATTTTGATACATTCATTTAGTTCTGAGGGAGCAACCTGAAGTCATGGCTTACTTTTTCCATTGAAAAAAAAGAGACTTATTTTCCGCTTAAATATAACCGGTAATATAGTTCAGTCTGCAGAGTATGAGAGCCAAAAGATGAAGAGATGAATAGTGGCTGCCCTTTCTCATTCTCTCCAGAGGAGTAGATCTTAAGTGGCACGTAGTATTGAAAGGCCTTCTCTGTTTATTTATTGGCAATGTGACAGACTCAGCTGCTGTTAGGTCTGAAAGGATGATTCTAGTCTGTGGAGCACACAGCAAAGGCTGGCTACAAACGTGCCTTTGTTAGTAACATTTTGCATGAGCTGTGGTCCGGGCAGACTCCCTGTCTTCATCAGGAGGATTATAAACCTCTCCATTTTAGCCTGGAAACTTAAAAAAAAAGCCAATAGAGAGTCTACGGTCTATAAAACTCTTGCTATATATAACAACAACGAAGTAATGATGGTTCTGCATTGGTTTCAAGCTGCTTCTGTCAATTGTACTGTGCAAAGTGGATAACCACCAATGAAGCATCTGACTCACTGTCCACTGTTCTAATATCATGTTCCCTGACTTCACTTTTTGGCTTGTGAAAATGTGTAGTTGGTTGACTTCTGGCCAGCCAGGACCTTACGTTGTGATCACACAGTGTAACCACTCCACCTTCGGCAAACTCTGTATATTGCATATGCCGATTGCAGTTTAACTCTGTAGACTTACCACTGTTTCAAGACGTTCCAGAAGGGTTTTATCTCAACCCTTGGAGCATGTGGATCCAGATTATGGTTCTATTTCACCATATTTTCTATCATGTAACAATGCATATATTTCTCTCCCAGTCAAAAGTCAGAGGTTTGGGGTTGGTTTCCTCCCTGTCCTCCACATATGAACTAAAACTCAAAATAAATGATTCACTAGACTAGTATGGATAAATTTTGAAACATTTGGTGTCAAACTAATTTTTTCAAATTCTGTTTTAGGATAAAAAAGACATTACATCATTTCAAGGGAAAAATAAAGAAAAAAAAAAACTTCATTCTGAAAATATCAAAATGTAAAAAAAATTGGCTTTTAATTCAAAGTAGGGTAATAAAAATAACAAATTTTCATTAAAACTTGCATATTTAGCAGAAATGATGAAACCTGTAAGATCTTTTAGTGCATTTCTGACCCCCTCTCTTCTACTTTTAGAAATATATCCATCATTTTATCTCCTCTATTCACATTAATTTACTCAAGGCTCCTTGCTTTGCCACTCCATTTCTACCTTTTCCCGAAAGAAAAACTGAGATAGTTTGGGATACTTAATTGTTAATCTTTTTAGGAAATTCCAGTGGGATGGCCCTTCTTCATAATGCTTTTTGAATAGATGAAGGTAAAATTTCATAAATATTTAAACCCAAAGAAGAGGAAGGCAAAGGGAGGGACAAAGTAGTAAAGACAATAAAAGTACTAGCACAAGCATTATGGGACCAGGGAGCTATGGGTTTTCCATCAATTCTATTGGGAGAAATAAAGTCCAATATGTGCATATTTCATGAATTTATCCTCAGCCTTGCTAAGAAACATGTGGAAAATCCCTTAAAGGATGCCTGTATTCATTCACAATGGTGAAAGCTTAAACATTTAAACTCTTGATATTTAAACTGAGGCAAGATGAATCTCAGAGCTAATGCTCTTCTTGGAAGTGTATGATATAGTAGCCACTGGACAATGGTGCCTTCTCAACATACAGTTTTTCCAATACCTGCATATTACTTTGGCCATTAGAAATCCCCTGGTGAGGAAGGAAATCTGAATGATTTAACCCTAATCAAAAATAAACAATATTAAGCCTTGACAAATACTTGTTTCCCCATGTGTGTTTCCATCTATGAATCTCCTATGGGCTCAAAAGATCAGAATAAAAATTATAAATAATAAAACTTATTTTAAAATGTGCTTGTAAAAAGAACCTAACTTTGAGAAACTGCAGGTTGAGGGATGCATTCAGATCAGGTTTAACTTGTAGAGAATGCTTCTTGCGGCAGCACCAACTGCCTCTTTGTTTTCAATTAGCTTTCTAAGTAAATGCAATGCATTTTAACATTTGTCATGCAAAGAACATTTTTCATCTGCTTTTAATCTTCAGAATCCCAGGTTTTACCTTGCTGATGATCATCAGCTGGAGTGACTTATTGCTGTAATTTCCATATCTCATGAGATTTTACTTTGAGTCTGAAGTAAAAAAAGGCCTTAAAGTTGCATCTAGAGGCAGTTTGCTTTTGCCAATGATAATTATAATGCATTTTTTCCCCCCGTCAGGATATATTCAAAGGTCGTCTCAATTTAATAGGTCCTCACAATTGGAAATCCCAGATCTTTCTGTTTAGGGACACGCTCCAGATCTGTCAAACCTTATGCTGTTCTGTGCCGCCTTTTTTCTATGACCTTTTTTTTTTCCCTTTTATAACAACAGATACTTGTGATAAATTCACTGAGATACTTTTAATAGTATCCTCCAAAGATACTTAAGTCAGATGATATTGAACATTTTGTGTGTAGTCGACAATACACAATCGATGGTTGATTGCACTCCCTGCCTCACATCTAAATATCGATCACACCAAGGAGTGCGGTCTGTTCCTTTTCCTTCACAGAGACTTTTCATTCACTACAAACAAATGCAGTCTACTGAATGACAGATCCTGCCAAGCTGCAGTGAAAAGTCTTATTGAAAATTCAGCAGCCTTCATCAAGCAAAGACAACACCTTCCCTTTCTTCCAAAAGACTCCTTCCAGAAGTTAATCCTGAATTCTTATGATGTTAAAGATAAATCTTCCATAGGAATTTGACAGGTTTTTTCATGCTCTGCCTGTCTGAAGGGAATGATAGAAGGAAAAAGACACAAACGAATTTAACTACTTACTGGAAACATAGAAGAATAACTTTGAATAGAAGAACAACTTTGTGCTTTCGAGAAAAAGCACAATGTGCAAGAAGCAGAAATGTTTCATTCAAGCAGATGATTAAACTTCTTATTGCAAGGGAATGAAGTAAGATGTTATAATCAATTTTAGGATCTGCAGTTAACATACAACTGAAATAAAATTTGTTATGGGAAAAGAATAAATTTTTTCTTTTTTTCCCTAGCACTTTGCATTTCAGGCAGTGAGCTAGAAAACACAAAAAGATGTAAGACTGCCCTGCAGCTCCAGTAAGTTTAATCTCATTTTACTTTCCTGTAAATGATCCTGAGGTAAAGGGCAGTGAACAATCAGTTCAGAAAATGACCAGATTCACTTTGCGTGGCCAGAGGTGAATACTTTTTTAAAAGACAATGAAAAATAGAGAAAGTAATGAGATCTTATGCTCATTTTTTTAGCCATACGTATAATGACAAAATATAAGTATGGTGTGAAGGAAATATGGAAAGAAAATCACTCTAAATATCTACTGCAACAAGTAGCTTGGGTGAGCTGATTTATGTCCGAGGGCAGTCATTCTAGAATCTATGGAATTGTAAGTCAGAGGAAAGCACAGATTTCTTTATGTACAGGCAGTGCAGTTACTAATTTTTGTCTTTCTTCTACCTAGCACACCTATTGTATCATTTTCATACACCCTACAAAAAGTGGGATTTAGAAGTGAGTTAAAAGAATTATTTTCTGTCTGCAGGAAATTGGCATATTTCACTATATTAGAAAATTCTGAATATCTGTTTAATGGAATTGAGGGATCTGTTTTGGCAATGTTTGTAGAGTGAAATTAAATATTCAACAGTAAAGAAAATAAAACATTAGGAGAAAAACTTGGCTTGTTGGACTGAAGTAATAATTTATTTCTGAAGAGTGTTGATATTGTGCAGTAATGTGGTGTTACAGGGAAAGTAATATAAGGAGGCTTGAGGTTCAAGTACTTTTGGTTTTTGTTCTCATCTCAGATTTGGGGATCAAAATGCATTTCACATGCTAGATCTGAATGCATCACATAATTTTTTTAGAGGACAGGTGCAATACATTATGGGAAATGCAGTCTGTTTCCAGTCTATAGCACTTTGGAGAAAGTCAAACCTATCTCACTACATCTACAATGTGGTACCATATGGAAATGTGGCACACTGTTTAATTGACTCAGAGCAAAGTTTCAAGTGAGATAAAAACAATACTATTTTAACATGGGTTCAAAATAATGTAAAATAAACGTGTAATAATTTATAAAATGACACAATATAGTGTCATTTTAAGGAAATGGTATTGGCAAGGCTGAACAATCTTTCCTACAGTTGTGAGTGGGTTTGGGTTTTAGGGTTTTTTCGCTTTTGCTTTACCCAGGCTTTTCCACTTTCCTTACTTTAAGTCCAAAGCTATTCTGCCAAAAGTATTTTTCTAAAATGTCTATTTCTCAATTCAAACCACTGAGGTTGGTGTGTAATATACCATTTTAATAAATCTTAGAAAAAATTGTCATCCTAGAAGTTGATAACTGGGTTCACTCCTTGTGTGTTCTTCAATGGTTAGTCACTCTTTGCAACAATTTCCCAGTTAAAAAAACGAGAATTGGAATATTTCCCTTTCTCACAAGTGTGTCATGAAGCAAAATCCTTTAGTATTTTGTAGGCATTCAGATGCACTTGACTCTTCATTTGGAGCCTGCTGTATCTCTAGGTACAGTATTTGTGCAGTTAACTACTGGTATAGAAAAGATATTAAATGAGAAAGCAATCTTTGATGATTACTGATTCAGGTCATACCAACCTATTAGGATATTAGGAAAAAATGTTTATGCTCCCACTTAAGTAGATCAGAGGCAATATTACTAAGGTCAGGGTGATAATACTTAAAACTGTTTCTCCCTCTAATAGACGTATAGAAAGGACACAGGAAAAGATGGGAGGGACAGGTAAATATGGTTTAAGTGGTGGCACTTAAAGAATAGATGTCAGGCAGAAAGAGGCATCCTTTTTCAAGTCCATGCTTATTTCTGACAACAATGTTTAGACAGACCTAGAAAAAAGAGAATTTGAAGAAGAATTGGTTTGATGGGTTCCCCTTTCATAACTCTTAACAGCGTAATCAGGCTAAGAAAACAATTAATCCCTAAGCAGACAACACATCTGGAAAGACCAGGGCCATACCAGAACACAGACGTCGCAGTAATGCTATTTAGACTGACAAAACAAGAACAATAAAAGAAAGTGGGAGAAAAAGACACACAGTCATAAGTCAAATCTGGCTAGATTGGACAGCCAACTAGAAATTGTAGTAGTCTTTTTACTTCCTGCCTTTATAAAGGCTAAGGCATTGATTAGTCTGGAAATGCTTTAATTTCTGAAATATTCGGGGGAAAAATTATGGGCTGTTTGAACAGCTGGCAGCCAAAGTCATGATTTGGAGAGCAAGCTCAGACTTAGCTTCAGAAACAAGCAGAAGTTCTCCCTATGTTTTAATCCTGGACCCACTGCAATTTGGTTGTGGTAAGAAGGAGGAAAAAAAAAAAAAGTGTAATATAAGAGGGATTCCATAAGGAAGGTAACTGGTTCTAGTGAAAACGCAACATATTTAAGGAGGAAAGATTCCTTCTTCCTTTAGGAATTGTGCAAACATGACTCCAATAAGCTGGTTTCTCAATTTCACTTATTTGTCTTTTGTGATGTTTTGTTTCCCTTCTAACAAATATTTCAAAGCTCAGATTTGCAAAAGATTTTTCCCATCAACTTTAATTATTAAATCAAGTAAGTTAAATGAGTAAAGGAGAAAAGATAAACTTTATATAGAATGATCTTCACAGAAAATGCACATGGACATTTTCTGAGGCTAAGACTCTGTGCTTCTAATAAATACCCATATATTTATGTATTTTTTCTCCTTAAATCATGCATCAGCTACCATAGTCTATAAACATAAAGAAAACTTACTTCCTAAAATATTTACGATATGTCTAAAATATTAATAGCAACAGTATCAATTCAAATGAAAAATAAACATATTTACAGTATGCTCTTTTTTTGTGATGCTGATTTAATTGAGACATTGCAGTTATTGAGAAATTACATGGTCCTCACATTATATTTGCTATACAGAACTTCTATATACTGATTTTAAAGTATATTTAAATCGAATGGCAATGTTATCACATCCCACAGAAAGTATGAATGATTAAGCATGCTCAGAGATATTTGAGTGAAATTAATCTCCTTTTATTTGGTGTTACTTCATGATCTTTCTGGAATAACCAGGTGAAGAAGTAATAAAACCATTGAGTTTGGTAAGCAGCACTAATACAAATATAGATATATAAGTATGCATGGTTTTGTGTGTGTCTGTATGTAAAAAATACGTCCCTATGTTATAAAATATTGAAGTGGATGTTGTGAATATTCAGTATTCTTTCTAATATATTATAAATGTGAACACAACTGTTGAAAATGCAGAAGAAACAAGAAGACCGTAAGACCACAGCAGGGAATAAAATTCATTATTGGTCGTTAGACATCATTAGTCACCACACAAGAAAGCAAGGTATATCTCCATCTTCTTTTTATGGAGGATGAGCTGTATGTATTGTTTAACAAATAGTCAGGGGATTTTTAGATCAAACTGTAGAAAAATGTATATAGAAACAAGTAGCAAATTACCAGAAAGTTCCCATAAATGTTTAAATGGATTAGAAAGGGATTCTGCAAACTCATGTAAAATTGGTCCATCTTTTTGGCTGTTAAACACAATTGCATGTATAAACTAATATTCAGAAAGTCCATAAACGACTGATTGCAAAAAGAATCTCCTTAGAGACGAATCTGTATGCATATGCCCATTCTTTTTATAATCCAGGTATCTCCTGTTGTCAAGCGGTATAATGGATTAGGAAAAAACTTTAGCCTGTCTCGGTATGGCAATTCTTTGGATGTTACGGGGAGAAAACAAGATTTAAGTACCTCAGCACTTTATTATTTTTGTAAATCTGTCCCGGACTTAAGGTTGAGCATATGATTAAGTTATTTGCTGATTTGGTGGTTTTGGATTTCATTCTGCAAATAGTTTATTGCAGAACTCTAACAGGTTCCAGTGATCATAGCACAGTTTATAGGATCCTACCCTTCTTTTGCCTGTTTTTACCACTTCTGACACGTGAACTTTCAGATCTTTGAACTAAGAAACAGCTATTTAAAATTTTTGAGGTGAAATGCAAAGAGCAGTAAGACCACATCCAATTAAAAATTAATTCCCCAACAATGTTAACTTACAGGTCACTCATCTTTTTAAAAAGCCATAAATAATGTATTCATTACTAATTAGCTGCATCTACTTTATCATTATATATCCTATTTAATGAGCAACATGAGAGCAGTATGGTAATTTAAAACGATATGACTTGTCAAAAAAGAATCAATTAAAAGTATTATCTTCAGGAGGCTCTAATAGAATTCAGGACAAGATTATGCCAGAAACAAATTGAACTTCCTGTCCTGAGGGTATTTTTGAGATTTCAAACAACTTCTGTCCCAAACTGAAACAAAAATCTGTTTTTTGTAAGAAAGGCAAAGGCACATCAGTTTGAATCAGTCACTCTGTCTGTCGTTATTGCTTATATTTCAAGTATCTCCTGCAGTGTGCTGTCAGCAGATTGGATTAGGAAGAACCTTTTGTATAGCAATTCTCAGGTTGTTGGAAGAGAAAATCAGATTTTTTCTGAAGAGTTTTGAAGGGTGAAAGATACTCCCCATGGTCTCATGATGTGGCTCCTGTGGCCTGGGGGCATGAACAGCAAAGAATGGCTTCAAATGTGGCCATGGGCAGATTTCTGGCTCTTCTCCTAAGCACCTAAGTGAGGCAGAAGCTCCCTTATTTTCCATATGAAAAGACAGCTCCAGGGGTGTATTAAAAACTTAAACCTAGCTAAGTTAAGGGCAGGATTCATCTCACATAATCTTAGCTAATTGGATTTGGTCAGATGTATTGACTATAATAGGGATGTGGACAGCTAGCTTATATAGAGACCTCTGCACTGTAGGTTTCTAACATAAGGCAAGATGACTCCTACCACAAAAGCCTTGAGCTATTCAGCATAAATATGTTTTTTATACCTCCAACTCCTTCAGGAGTGCAGATATGAGTACAACCTTTTATCTAGTTCCTCAAGACTTCTTACAAACTTTGTACTTATTCACAAAATTAGGGTCACAATTTTCAGACACTGGAAATGTAGAGATTATTTTTTATATATATATTCTTAAAAACTGGAGATTAAATACCTTATCAGTTAAAATAGTTGATCATGTCACCAAACTTAAGATTTCTAAAACAAAGCTCTTAATTTAAGCTAGAAGTTAAAATCCTATCCACAGTCAATAGTAAAAGAGAGACAACTCCAGAACCCAAGGCAGTTTATTTGGAAACCTGATTTAGGATACCCACTGGAAAGACCCACCTTTCTGAAGGCATTAGGCTTGTACAAAACATGTACGATTTGAACAGGGAAACCGAGCTGTTAACATGAGAGTCCACCCATGTAAGTCAGAATGCAGGAGTGGAAATAGAGAGAGAGCAAAAAGGTATAAAAAGATCATGGAGTGCCAATGTGACTTGTTTAATGGTTACTTTTAAATTTTCATGGCAATTGAACATGGATTAGCTTAAATTCTCAAGTGGTCTGACTGAAAAAACAATCTTCTCATCTTTAATGAAAGGATAAGTCTAGAGAATTTACAGTGCAAGGGGCAAGCTTAGAAGAGCAGAGGAATAGACTAGCTGTCTTTAGAAGGTCATTATTTTCATTACTTTACGTTCACATTCTTTCTCTTGCTCAAACAAAACATTTCACATCTGAAGTATGTGATGATGACGTGTATCTGCACCGTGAGCACTAGGAGTTGGACTTACAAGAGATTAGATGGAAATCTCCTGAGTTTTAGGCCCTATTTATCTTCAGATCTTCAGGTACTTGACTCTTTTTCAGTTCATGGTTAATTAATTGACTGTGAAGCTCTTAGCACAGCTTTACCTTAAACGTATCTTGGTTCTAACACACCTCCAGAGGTTTTGCCTGGATAGACAGCTGTGCTCTCTCTGAGCCCGTTCTGTGCTAATTCTGTGGCATTCGTTAATGTCAGTGGCAGCTGTAAGCCTGCAACCAGGAAAGAAAACACCATGATGTGATATTTTAAAAGGTTTGCCTTTGAGTAGGTTTTAAATGTTGCTTCTTTTTTCTCTGCATTGGAAAGACAATAATTTCATTAATCTAGAAGTAGTGGTATTCCCAGGGCCAATAAAACAACACATAATTCTGAATGTTCTGAATGAATTTTCAAGACAATTGGATATTTATTTCCAGCAGTGCTCAGGTTTGTGTATTTCTGACTTGAAATGCTCTCTAAATATTCGTATGAAATTAAAGCAGGACCTTGATGTTTTTAAAATAACTCTGATACCACAGAACTCTTCCAAGCTATTAACTCTCTGGGAATGTAGCTTGTCAGATAACTCAGTTCTGACCTGTGGCCCATGTTGTATTTGTCTCAGTTCCTTAGAGACAGTTCTATCATTAGGTACTGCATGCTTAATAATTTCATGTAAATCTAAAAAAAAAAAAAAAAAGCAAACACATCTTTAAATAAAGCTCTTTTTTTTTTTTTTTGTAATAAAAAAAGGCACATTAAATGATGAACCCATTTTAGAGTCCCACTGTTCTTGGAAGAAAATACAAAGAACTGCAAAGTCACCATGCAGTGGCACAAATGATAATTCTGAAAAGAAATATTAATTAATTCATGTTGTCAAAATAAGTGACATTCTATAAATTCATAGTAATACCTCTACATCCTGGTTCTTCTACCACCACAGGACAGATTTAAAATTGTTTTAAGGCATTAATATTAATTCTTTACTTTTTAATCATAGGTTTTCAACCTTTTTCAATTTGTGCTCTCCTAATTCTTTTTTAAGCTGTGTGTCATCATATAGTGGATTTTAGGTGTCACACAGTGGACTTCCTTTTGTTACCTGGCAGAGCCCTTCAGAGTAATCCATTTATTTCTAAAGGTCGTTAGGTGCTAAGCTGAAAATCACTGCTTTAAACAACTGGATTTTATTATCTTTAGCCTTAATTCTGAATTTCCTGTTTTATCTATTTCCTGGTTCATCTTACCTGTAAAGAAAATCGTGTGTGAAATTCTCTCTAGAAGAACACTTTTGTTCAGTGTCTGCTGAAGAAATTTTCATTTATGAAAAATAACATAGGTAGAAATGTCTATTAATCCTATAGTGCATTTTCCAGACACAGCTTATGCTCCAGATATCAGCAAGTTGAAGGCCTGCACATACAACACAGGCAATGACAATGCCATAAGAAGTATACAGTTCAGCTCAGAATTTGAATGGAGAACTACTTTAAAAGTTAAAGAAAGGAATAAAAAACCCCTACCACATTTATTTAACTTTTAAAGTTCAAAGTTCAAGATTGTAGTCTTGCAGGAAAGGTTAAAAGCTACCTCTTATCTCTTCAAGTTTCTGGCTACCTGGCACTAGTTATATGTTAAGATCATTATTGGTACAAAGGATCTGATTCTGCATATATACTTAGTACATTGAAGAAAAGTGACCAAAGTCTTTCTTCTCCTAGTTCTCTGAATAAAAAGCCTGGACACCTATAAAATAACACCATTCCACAAAAGTTATGTGGGTTTTTGTCCCCTTGTGCTAAAAAAAAAAAAAAAAAAAAAATAAAGACTATGTCTTCTTTCAGCTGGTGGTGGTGGTGGATGAAGTTTCCAGGTAAATAAAACTTTAATGATAATAATGTGAGAGTGGCCATGAAGGCGCAAACGTCTTGTCAATGGTCCATTTGTTTTTTCTCCTGTTTCTAAAAGGCCTAAAAATAGAAAACCATAAGCACAAACATAAGAGCAACCATACTGACACCACTTAATACATTAAAAATTGCCTCATATGCTTAAAAAAACCAATTCCAAACATTTCATCAAAATGTAAAAAAATCAGCATGTATATATATGGTCAGGTTTTTAAACTTTCTCACAGTGCCCTTCCTTTGCTTTCCTCAAATAAACATATTTTCAGACAACTCAACAATTACTGATATGCTTTGATTTCATTGGAATATGGTTCTACTGACATTTCTGTAGGCAGCTCTAGAAGGAAAGTCATCTCAATAGCTCCACGCTATGGATGAAAAGATGACGCTGGAGAAGTTAAGTGACTTGTCCCCAGTCCCACCGCAAGGCAGTGGCTGAGCTGACAACAGAGCTGCGAGTCTCTAAGATCTCATCTGGTGTCAGTCAGTTGGTTTTCTTCAGTGCAACCTTTCTTCACTATTGCGAATATTTCATTACAACTCTGGTTGTTGTTCATTTGAGTGCATTATCTAACCTTCAGTTCTTCCGCCAGTCATTTTTTCATGTTCTTCACAGCGCTGAAACAGTTTAAGTGATATATCACTCATGCCATTTCGTTACCTTTCAAACTCAGATTTATGATGCTCTTATCTACGTGATGTTGTTAACAAGCATTTGATGCAGTATGCTGTTTTTATAGCTCTATGCACAATTTGGTATGTATCTCCACAGCATGAAAGTAGTACTGAACAGTTGATCTATATTTTCACTAGTTCACTGAAAAATTCCTCATGGGTTAGAGCTCAGCCTTTCCATTGTGTGAATCTAATGCCCTTCTTAAAAAATCTGATTTCTAAATTTGTATCATAATGCCACTATGTGGATTGTGTTCTCCTCTAGCACTTCCATGTTAAAGGTTACTCTGCCTCTCCAAAGATTCCTTGAAGTTTGAAGTAAATTGCTGAATTATGATAAATCTTCCGAATCATACTGAAAAAAAAGAGGAAAAAGCAAAAATAACAACCATAACCATCATTGCTATCCTGCTTGTAACTAAACTCACATTTTTCATGACTATATATAATATCTTGTAAGTTGCTGACCTTTCACAATTCAATGTGGAGGATTGGGGACGGGGCTGACACAAAAAAGAACAAAAAAAGGGTTTTTGTTAGAGCATGAAATTATCTGGTCCATCTATTTCCATAGTACCAATTGCACACAGTGTTAAATTTGTCCTCAGCAACAATCTCAGGCTCTGTCAAAACCTGATTATCTCATAGAATATAGGGTTCATGATTGCTTTTGCTTTTTCCCCAGAGAATTTTCAGAAAAAATCTGAGTCTATAATTGGAAAAACTCAAAGGGGAAAAATAAAAAGCATCTGTCAAGAAATAAACATAGGGAAAGTGAGAAAAGAAGACCATCATAGGAGAAGGGAGTACAAAATGAACACACAATATGTATGAGTTAGCGTATAAATGTATATGAATGTGTAGATCTATTTATCTATATTCTCAATTGTACATGTGTGTAGTTTTATACTGCTACACACACATACAAAAGTTTGCAACAAAGTTGAGAGAACAAAACCAATGACACTGGATACTTTATTGTTCTTTTAAGGATGAACTGTTTTTCTGCAGAACACCAATTTCCTGTCTTTATCTGGGCTGCAATAATTCCCATTTCTGGCTTCTTATAATAACAATTTTGATACTAACATATTCCACTGGCAATTTATATCAATGGCAGACATCTTCAATAGCTCTCAAACTGCAAACTATTTTGATGGGGAAACATCTGTGTATATTACTATTGTGATTGTAAAAGTCTCTGAAAACATTTTTCTCCCTGAGCCCTTTACTTGTTTTTAATATTGGAACAAAAGTAGCTTAGCCACGTTGAAAAAATGCTTAATCAACGTGTAGTTAAAAAACAAAGGTGACTGGTGCAACATTATCTGCCCACCCAGAAGTGAAACTGGTCAGACAGTTATCAAAATCCCACTAACATTCTCAAAATAGTCTTTATTCTTCATTTTATGGCAACTTCTGGCACTGAATTAATTATGATTTTGAACCACCTCCATGTTTCACAACAAAAGTGTCTGGATTTAGTTTGTGGAAGGAATGTAACTTATTTATGATGAAAATAGTTGTTCCAAAAGCGTAGGACTACTTTTGGTTTTGGTGACTACTTAGTAAGTACTAAGAAAAAAGTGAATATGTTTAGATTTGTAATGTGCTCTGGGTAATCTGAGACCCTCTAACCCAAAACAACAACTTTCACCTTACTCTTAGATGTTCATCACTTCCCCAACATTAAAGTTTCAGATGTGACAGTAATCATCACTCTTAACTCTTGTAGCGGCTCTGAGTTGCTTCCAAAAATGCTCTCCATATCACCTTTCTTAATTTAAAAGGAATTCAGTACCTCTTATTTCCTCTACTTTTGTAGTGTCTGCTAAAATGTTGAGCTGACACAGCAGACCTCAGTTACTCAACACTCACAAAGAACAAATCCAAAATACCCACACTTTAAGCTTCTAGCAGAACAAAATGAAGAACCAGCAAATCGTTATTCATTGAGTTGCACTATTTTCCCCATCTGTAAACCCTTTGAGCAGATTTTGAGATTGAAGTATTCCCAAAAACCTGACCGGGATAAGATTATTAATGAAATTAATTGGATAATTAATGTCAGATTGGATATTAGGAAAAAGTTCTTCACTGAGAGGGTAGTCAAGCCCTGGAATAAGCTCCCCAGGGAAGTGGTCATGGCCCCAAGCCTGTAGGTGTTCAAGAAGCATTTGGACAATGCTTTTAGATATATGGTTTAAATTTAAGTTGCCCTATGTGGAGTCAGGTGCTGGACTCGATGATCCTCGTGGGTCCCTTCCAACTCAAGATATTCTATGATTAATGAATTGTACTTTCCAAGCTTTCCAATGCAGACATTTGTTTCCGAAGTTCGAAAAAAGTGTAAACCAGCGCAGATTATGTGTTTTGTAGCCTGATCTTTCTGCTTAGAAAACTTCTTTATTCCTGCTCTAGTCTTCACAGTCCCCATTGTCATGTTTTAGAAAAGCTTTTTGAGATCTGTAGAGAAAGATGTTCATGGATACCAAAATAAAGCAAAGTTTGCAGTGAAATGCAAACCCAAAACATGCTTGGAAAGACTTTTTCTCACATGTCTAGTAATAGATATGTCTTATTGAAGGGAATATGCTCAGAATCATAGTATAACTTAGGTTGGAAGAGACCTCTGGATATTAGTGAGTTTAATCTCTGCTCAAACCCTAATTTCAAAGTTAGATATGGTCGCTTAGGGCCTCACCCAATCAAGTCCTGAAAAATTATGCAGATGGTGATTCGACCACTTTTCCAGGTAACCCAGCCCCAACTATAACAACTTTTTTTCAGAATTTTTTTCCGCTTACACCCAGTCAGAATCTCCCTTATTGCAGCTTTTTGCTGCGCACCTCTGGGAAGAGTGGTTCCCAGTTCTTTCAAATTCACTGTAGATAAAGGAAGATGATAGCAATCAGAGCTTTTCCTTAGCCTGCTCTTCTCCAAGCTGAGAAAAAAAGAGCATACTTGGCTTTCCCTTATATGTCATGTGCTTGAGTTCCCTAAATATCTTAGTAGCCCTCCACTGGACTCAGTCCAGTGCTGGAAAGTCTAAAACATGACTCCAAACTCCAGGTGCATCCTCAAAAGTGACTCGCATTAGACTGAAGATAATCCAGGAGCTAACTGCTGTTCTGCTTCATGTGGAAGTTAGAAGAGGAAAGCTGTTTTATTGCGCTAAACACTATTGATATCAATAGGTATTCTGATGTTCCTGGAAAGATGTGAACTGCCAGCTGGCTAACATTTATTTAAATACTCTGTGGAAGTAATAAAGCTGACTTTGCTACACAATTCTTCTTCTATAGCAAAAAATTATTCTAATTCTTTCTAGTGGATTTATACGGAATCCTGTCTCCTAAATTGCAATATATAACATGTTATATCATCAACCCTTTGATAAAAAAAATGCTATGAAAATGCTCCACAGATATAAAATGTAATTTTTACCACCATGTTTCTAAGGTCAAGAGTAATTTCTCAGTAAATAAGCATGTCACTTCATCCACAAATAGCAGTCAGTTTAAATTATAGCTAGAGACAAAGATTATGAATATTGTCTCTGTGAAAATTGGTGCCTTATTTACTAGTGATTGACTAGCATTCATATAAGTTATTACTATTTGACTAAATAAGCATTTGCTTAAAAGGAGGTCTGCTACAAAGAACTCTTTCAAGGAAAAGATAACCAGCAGCATTAGATGGAGAGGCTAATTCTGGGCTTAATTAAAAATTACCAGTGAAAATTTTTGTTCTAAACCACACTGTACCCCTCAAAGAGATAATTACATACCAAAAATGCATACATTCATAATTCCATATTTAATGTAATTACTTATATATGTGCCACAGTATACTTTATGGGGGTCATTTAACTGTTAATTCCAAATTAACTCATCTGCATTGTTTTGTGAATATAGATTTTTCAGATGTGATCCTTTCTTTTAGCTTTTCAGGTTTGTACAATAGATAGAACTTAATTTGCCTCGTCTTTTCTGAGAATTTAATTTTCCTGAGTTAGAGACTACTAACATAGTGCATTTTATTGCAATTTATCACATTTGATTTCACATATTGTTTTGGTTTTGTGGGCTCCTGATATTGCTTTCACCTTAAATAAACCTGATATTCTTAAGGTATTGATATTAGGAATGAGAGAGAGGAAAAAAGAATCACCTCACAATAGCAGAAAGTTGGCTAAAGGAGCCAATAATAACTTCTGCCTCTCAGCTCTACTCTGTCTACTGAATTAAATTCAGTAGGACATGATATTATTGTGACTATACCTAGTGTTTTAGGGAATAATGGTTTGTGCATGAAATCTCTACATTTTTAAGGGCAGTTTGATAAAATCAGAAGCAGGACTAAAGATCTAAAGATTACCTTCACCTTACCGGAATTTGCTTTCCTTTTTTCTGAATATGATGAAGCAAAAAAAAAAAAAGAAAAATTTCCAATGAAAAACATCCACAGGAAATATAAAGCTTTGGACAAATCTCAGCTGAGATCCAACTACTTCTGTTCAGGAAGCCACCAAGCTAAGCTAAAGGAGTTGCAATGCATGTACTCTATAAAGCAACCTTTTCTAAACAAGACTCTCACTGAACTATCTATCCCAAAGTTCACCACAGTCTCACCTCTAAGTTCATGGAAATGATTTATCATGGCAGCCAGAGGTCTATAATGCATGATAACAGAAGTCAGCCTGAGAGCCCTTGGCTATAGAAGCAAAAGTTTACATCTCAGGATCCCTGCAAGTCTTGTTGGATACCGGAAAGAAATTTGAGGGCCAGAATACTCTAGTTTTCACTGTGATTAAGGCAATAAATTTCCAGTCTCACTTTTCAAAAATATTAGATGTACAAATACCTGAAAACCCCATTTTTTTACCCAGTGTTCAAAAGAGAGTTTTGACTAAAAATTGTTGGCCAACCTGCCTAACATTAAGAAAAAAAAATACAAACTAACACACAAACAAAAAAAATTCAACCTCAATACATTATTATGCAATGTAGGATCTCATTTTGATTCAAGAAGAATATATGTAAGACTCCTCAAAGTCAGCTGGAGTTTCATTCATCCATTATTTCTGAAAATCACAATCTAGACATATGTCAGAAAACAGTAACGAGCCAAAACAAAACCTTGTGTCCTCAGTTACCTTTCTCAGCATGTATGTAGATTTTACAAGCACCTGAAAATATGAGAAGAATAGCCATAACCCCATCCATGCATCCCAATATTTGGTGCTGAAGTGAAATGTAATTTCATTTAAAAACTTTGAAAGGGCTGCATTTCTACAAAAATTTTCAGTGCATTTTTGAGCCCCTGTAAACATCCATAAGAAGTAGCAGCAGCAAGTTCCACAGCTTTAGGTGCAAGTAGAATGAAGACAGTAACTTCTCTCATCTGGTTTGAACTTCCCACCTCCAACTTTTATTTGATGCCCTTGTTGTTTCAGAAAAGTCAGTGAATAATTGTTGTCTATTCCCTTTCTCCATGCCTCTCATGGTACTTCTGTCACATGTCATGTCATTGTTTTTGCCTACATCATCCATATATCATATCTCTGCCAAGTCTCATGTCCTTTCCTCAGCTGAGAAGTTCCTATTTGTCTAGGTAAACTTCAAGTCAGATAAGAAGTATTGAAGAAGTATCACAGAACTGCATCTTTCACATATTGCAAACATTTCTTTCTAGAAAATATACTCCAGAAATGGCATTCTGGTAATCTCAGTAAAGATACACTTACAAAACCTAATCACCTTTCATGTTTATAACCATATGTTAATCTTTGATGACCATGGGCTCTGTTGTGCTTACAAATTTCTCATCAGACAAAGAGGTGTTCTTCCATGAAGAGCGTAAGATTCCTTATATGAAGTTTCAAGAAAGTAGCAATTCAGATTAAGGTATGGGAAACTTTGGTCTATCCCTGCTTGTGCTGGCTGAGTACATTATTCTGTGTGGGAGTCGAGTTGGAATAAGTAATAAGGTGTGTGGCCATGGAGACCAGTGCTGCAATTCCACAGTCATCTTAAGGCAGCATAAGCCAACAGTATCAATGAAAAAAACATTCTAACTTTCCGAAAAACTCAGCTGGGTCAAAACTAACACCTCCTTTTCCCTGATAAAAGTTAGTGCTAACCTGGATTCCTGCATTGGTTGGAGAAGCTATCTCTGTCACACAAAAGAGGGGACATAATTTGAAGAATTATGTGTGAATCTATTTATAGAACCAACACTGCAATATGACCCTCAGATTCACATGTTTTGTTTACTCGTTTACTTCTCAGACAGGGCTACTTGTATGCTTCAGCCATTTCCACGCAAATGTTTTGCTGGATGGATGGATGCCTCTTCAGGGAGTAAAAGGCCTTTTATATCACTTTCATGTCTGGCTGCACAACACAGGAAATCCAGACATTCTATGAACCATCAAACAGAAAGAATTAATTATTACTACAGATTATTATTCTGAAAAGTGTTGGTGTTGTTATTATTGCCACACTGAATCCTAAAAAAAAAAAAAATCCATAAAAACAAGTATTCTGAAATAGTTATTTCAAAAAAAAAAAAAGAAATTAAAAAGCACAAGACAAAAGCTAAGGAATAAACTAAATTAATTAAATAAATTAAATTAATTACTCAGATTGTTGGTTTGTCCTGCTTATGTTGAAAATCCATGACTAGTGATTTGATATGAAAATGAATTTGAAATTCAAGGTTGTATCTACAAACTTGCATGCTGATATGCAAAAAAGAGAGAGGATTAAATCCTGGCACCACGGAAGTCAATGGAAGTTCTGAAGTCAATGACAAAATTCTCCTGAATTTAATGAGCTCAATATTTTACGTGCAGAAAAGCCAGGAAGACATGAATTCCCATCTATATGCAGAGCTCATGCAGTGCACTGGGAAGGAGTGGAAACATGAAGTGTCCCATTTTCTACTGATCTGGAGATTAAGAGAGCTGGTAGACCACAAAATACTATCATGAGAGAATGGTGTAAAATTTGAGTGGATAGTATTTTAAATTCAGTATGCTAGAAAAGATATTGAAGAAGCTAATTTTGCACCATGGGCTAAGTAAATGAAGTATCATAAAAAATCACCTGGAGTTTTTCCACTGTGTATATTTGGACTAGACAATAATGTGCCCCCTTATGGGTACTGAGATCACTGAAATAGTACACAAGTCCAAGTCCTAGACACTTCTTTAGCCAGAGTTAGTACAAACAATGTTGAAAACAAACCTGTGGCCACAAAGACCTCATGTGGATTTGAAAGTCCATATTCAATATTTTTTGTCAATATTATTCTCTGCAGGAAAAAATAAGGACTCTGAAAAATAAAAATTGGTGTATAAACTAAAATGGTTTTTTTGGGGGTCATAGTTAATTATAGTTTGTTTTGTTATAACTACTTCTTCATGAATATACATAAGCCTAAATATCCCATTATGGTTTAATTATACAGCCATTAGAAGAAGAAAATTGTTAATGAAAGCAGCTATGAAAAATGTAAATCATTTACAAAACCACACATTATATACCACAGATATTTTCAAATATCATAGTAAAAAGATGACTCTCTGAGGATTTCAGCATTGCATTTAATAGCTTTTATACATTATCAAACCTTTAATTATGTAGAATTATGAGGGAGCTGGAAATGGAAACCCATTTGTGTGCCATTTTAAATTATACATCGGGCTTATTATAGGATATGAGGTGGGCTCATTCCTTCATCTGAGCTGTTGCTTTACCATCTGGATTTTTTAGTCATAAACCTCAAAAAAATTTCATTAAGGCATGACATTAACCTTCAACACAAGGTTTTCATACTCTAGTCTTCTAACTTTGCCATATTGGCAAGCTACATTATTGTCTTTAGCTTTTTCCTGTCGGTAACATTTAATGTAATAACTGTTTGTCACCTGCAATAGATCAACTTGATCTTTTTTGCGTGAACTGAATAAAGCTATCTATATAAAATAAGGAACACATATGCAACTAATACAAGCCCAGTAGGCTCTGCTACAAGACATATATTCCCAAATTATTTATTCTGCCAAAAAAAAAGGTAGGGTTTTGTTTGCTTTTTGGGTTTTGGTTGTTGGTTTGTTTGTTTGTTTGTTTTTTCATGGAGAAATCATTTATTTACTACCAGACCAAAGAAATTATAGATTGTAGCAAAGTTTTTGCAATGGTATTGAAAGTTATCAAAAAGGTCAGGCAAAAACTTTTCCTTGCGTAGACATGATGTTTATATTGTAATTCCTTATTGAATAATGCAAGTCTTCTTTGAGTTGAGTATTTGTCTTTCTTACAGACTCCATGACTGAGAAACTGAAGAAAGCCAACTTCATCCTGCAATTTGAATTACAGAAAATGTCCCTCTTGAAACACAGTTAAGCTGTATGTATTGAAGTTGCAACTGATTGTGACTTTACCTACCTAAGTAGTTGGGCACCTCCAACTGTCTATTTCCCACACCATGTCTGTGTAAATCCAAAGCATGGGCAAAACTTCGACAGCACTGGAAATGAAGGGTTAAACCCTTATCTGGTCCTTGCATGCATATTCTGGCTTCATGCAGAGGAAAAGTGCTGTATGTTTCAATGTGTTCCTTCATTTAGCTAACTGGTAGACCAGGATATGCAGGACCATGCTAGAGTGCATTTGACTCTCGGTATAGGCATGATGTAAGAGTCCTTGGAGCAAAATCCAAGACCCAATCCTTCCAAGAGGAAAGTCGTGATCTGTGATCCTAAGGATCCTCATTAGGGTAGATAAGTGTGCCTAGATACCGAGTGGAGGAAAGGCATAAAAAGTCTTCTCTACCTCAGAAAAACCAACAGCTCAGTTTTATCATGCTTGTTAAAATAAAGAACTTGGGGTTAGTGGCACAGTTTGGACAGAGGAAGGATTCAAACCAAAGTTTCCTGTTTGCCAGAAGGGAATTGCAGACACCAACTAGAAAGAGAAACATCTCCTCCAGCTGTGTTTCTGAGACACAGTGGCAACTCCCACTGTGCGTGAAATTCAGCTAGGGAGTGTTTCATAAGTGTGTTCATAATGTCTGACAGACCTTCCAGAGGTCATAAGCAGAGATTGGTTTTTGGTTGTGATTAGGATGGGTGTGACCAGAGCAGATAGACATTTTCTGGTTTTAAGCATCTCATTGGCTTCATAAGTGAAAACTCAGCATTTGTGGGACTAGGAAACATCTGAAAGGGAATTTAAGAATCACAGTTCAGAGTCCTCCCAGGTCTTGGGAGGATTCTTCTGATCAGCTACGGATGTCTATGTCTGAGCTGGTCACACTAGATTCCCTTGGTCAGTGCGTGCAAATAGATATGATTCATCTATATATGTTCCTTTGTGTGAGCTAATTGGATAACTAATCTTCTTTACCTATGTGAATGTGTTCAGCACAGGAGGACTCTGGTCTGAATTACGCCTCTGTGTTGGGATCTAAAATGTATAATGGTTGATTTTGAGAACTTCTGTTACCAGGGCTGGTAATAGAAGTGCACAATGAGAAAGAAGGGCTATTTTCAGTAAATTAGGGGGGAAACTTCTATTTCACAAAAGGTGAAAGCAAAGGAAGAGTTATGTAAAAAAAAGATGTTTATTATTGGTGCATTAATGCAATAGGTCTGAAATATTTTCAGTGGGTACTGACTGCTGTTCGGTTAAGTACCATTCAGTAATGCCACTTTATTGGTCATGCCCCTTTTGTTGTGCCTCTCCATGAGTATTTGCATGTTCAAACCACAGCAGTTCATGGATATGTGAATTAATAATAAGGAAAACACATTTTATATCTGTGCACAAAAAGTTTTAGTGCACACATTTCTGGCTTTGTAACAGCAGGCATTAGAAGGTACATAATCCACTGCAATTTTTTTTTACAAATGAGAAAATTCTGTTTGTTCCCAGGCTGTAAGTGAACTGAAAATCACCTCTCCTTTCTTTGGGGATTTTTAGGGCTACTGTATTTCACAGATATCCATTAGCAAAAGACAGTATAGTTTTTTCTTCATAGACAAGTAGACACATATCAGCCTATGTATTTAAAAAAAAAAAACCAAAACCAAAGAAACAAAAAGAGTGAAAAATTATGGGTTTCCCATGAAGGCACTCAGCAGACCCAAACTGAAAGATGTCTCTTTTGTCTGATGATGTCTGTTGGTAAGAAATGAAAGTGCATGTTTAAATTCCATGTTATGTCAAAAACAGCAAATGAGGAAGGCAAGAAGTTATAATACTCTGACATGAACCTTTGAGGTGGAAGAAAATTGGGTAAGAATTACAAATAGTTCTCCTATGTTGTTTCATGAGTCTGAGGAAGAAAAAGCCATTTAAAGGAGCAGAAAATTGAAGTTGAATAGACATAAAGGAAAATATTATACTGATTTTAATTATGCTATAGCATAAAAAATTGAAAACCATTCACAGTAAGTTGAGGAGCAGAGAAGATGACACAACATTGTGTCTGATTTTCTATTTTGCATATGCACACATATAAAATAAGCAATCAGCCAAGACGAAAAATTATTTTTCATTTCATAATGAAGCATACTCAGTGTATGGATTTCCTTGCTTCCTACATATTTTTGCTGATTAGCTAGTTGAAAACTTATAACAATACTAATTTCCAATGGTCAGCTACAGTGAACAATAATCGATCCCCTTACAGGGACCTGTAAAATGGCAAACAAGAACTAAGCTGCCTATAAACACTTGCCTTTAAAATATCCTGAATGATCGTTACTCTAAAATGTAAGTGACCATTCTGAAGTGGCCTGAGCAACCAATTCCAGAGATCAAAAATGACATGATCATGTTTAAAAGCAGTCTTTTCCTCTTGTTTGGCCTTACTGGTGGCTCAGGAACACAATGTAAATATCAAACAAACTGTATTCATTGTACAAGAGGTTTATTTGATCTATTCCACATTTGTTTCCTCAATGAAACATGTCCTTACCTTTAAGATTATTTTAAGTTACATTAAAAGGGAGTTTTTTTCATAAAAGTCACAGTTTTCCACTCAAAAGGAGCCATTTATTCCAATTTACCTAATAAATCACTGGCTTTTTTAATCTAAAGAACTGCTAGGAAATAAATGTGCTCATATACATGTGTGTTATTTTTCATAAACTCCAAGTATATCAAGTTCTTCCTCCTGTAGCATGCCTGCAGAAAAAAAAAAAAAAAGAAATAATAATTTTTATTCGAATGGAAATTCCAAATTACATCTTTTCTATCACGAACAAAGTCTTGAAAGCATTTCAGGATGAAGTGGGTTACATGCCTAAAATAGGGTATAACATCACATTAGCTAAAGCATACAAAGATCACAAACAGCATTTCCAAACTTACCCAGTGCACGGTGCAGAGGAAATTCCTGCTTAGGCCTGTGGCATCTTACACCACAGCTGGATTCGATTTCCCACCCATACAGAAGTCCTGCTTTGGCAAATGAGTTTTCTAAGCAGGCCAAATATCAGCTTTCACCTATTTCTGCTGGACTGTCAGAACTATTGGCACTGGCCTTCTCCAATCTTCTATCTGGTCTCAAATGACTGCTTAAATTTTTGAACGCTTCTTGCAGTCCTGATCTTCTTCCACTTTTTGTGTACATGCTCCATCAACTTTAATTAAAATCTTATTAAGTGCATTTAGCTGTAAAGTTGTGCTACGGTTTTATTTACATGCACAGTATTCAAACTCTTCAGAAGGGTTATATGAGTCTTCCCTTCCTTCTACACTTTTTTCTCTAGCAGACTCCACTGGTTTGTCTCTGGTTTGTTTGAGCTCAGCTGATGGAGGTTGTGGCAATTCCACTAAGAGTGATTATGATTTTTTTTTCTGTGTGGGTAGGTCCATGGTAACAGGTAGAGACACTGAGGATCAGCTGTGCATTCATTTGTCCTGTCTTCTTTTAGTAATACATGCCTTTAACCAAAATTTCTTCTACAAGGGTTATGTTATTCCCAGAGCATATCCAGACTGTCATCTGAGGTCTTCTGTTGGCTCTGATGGCAATGTCTTCTTCCCACCAACCAGGACCTTGATCTCTTAGGTTACAAAATCAGTTTGAAAACATAACTCCCACCTTTTTGGCCAAAGGAGGTTTACTAGGACTATAGACCAGTGAAAAGCTCATAGAGCACTCTTTAATCACTGCACTGCATCATAGGTGTCCTAATGACAGAATTTGCCAATGGACTTCATATACACTAACCAATTTTCTGATGAGGATGCTATTCTTATTATTATTTACTAAGCTGAAAGTAGGGATAGACCAATCTAAGTTGCAATTGCTCTGGTTTTAAACCTGCAGCTGATATCTAATTATTCAAGCTCATTAGTATCCTGTTATATTAAAAGTCTTGCAATGGCCAAAATAGAACACGCCATACATATAGAGCTATGAATTTATTGTTAGTCTAATTAAAGTTGTAACAGTCTATCTAATCCAAATTATGTAGTTACATACATAATTACAGGAAAGCCTAATTAATAATACAGTAAAAATTGTTATATAAAGACCTTAATCTATACTGCCTCTTTACTCTGGTGTTGTGCTCAGTTTTCTAATGTTATTTGTACTTGTTATCATTACAAACTAAAGCTAAAATAAACCACAATTCCTCATTCATCACCTTATGGCTAGAGAATTGTTACTACAGAGAAACAACCCCAATTCAGAGCAAACCAAGGTGAGCTCAGACAAGTTCTGAAACCCTGCACTGTCACCTCAATACAAAGCTTGAGGTCTTTTACCACTAAGAGTAAAAAATATATTTGTGTTTACTGGCCTATGATCCACACATCAACTGTCTATTTTTATTCACGTCAGACATATAACAAGTCATCTCATACTTACCTCTTCCATTTTAGGGATGCTCACCAGTTGAAATCTGCATTAATTTACAGCTAGCTGGATTCAAACATGCTCCTACTAACACCAGAAGGTGAGGACAACTTACCAGACTTTTCTGATCTCCTTGTACAGCTAACAAGATAAACCTGTTCCTACGTCCTGTTGGCTTCACATAACTATAGACAACAGAACAACACACAATGGTCCAGACCTTGTATGGAGATATATGTGACATCACTGCAAACATTGCCTACAGATACTCATCGATGCTCAATGTATACGTCACAGTGACATTGACTAAATTTAAACATCTCAAATAGGTCAGATGACTGCTCTAAAAATGCCTGTTTCTCTCACATGACAGTACAGAGAACTGAATATCTCAGCTGTAGACATCCACATTGTGGAGATGGAGCCTAAAATGTGATGAGTCCCTCACTAAACCTCTAATTCTAGCCTTCTTTTTGCTGGAGCTTATACTCTACTTTTGATTACAATTTAATATCCCTCAACAACATGCTATTACAAAAAGAAACAGACGGCTGACTATAGGCAAACAAGTAAGTCCTTGTATTTCTTTGATTGCTGCCAAAAATCTTTCTGTCTGTAAGGAAAAAGAAAAATTAAAACCCCAAGCTTACCCAAAACCCAGCAAAGATTTAGTGAAAAATCAAAGCAGAAGTCCATTTTATCCCAGCAAGTGAATATGCTGCTGTTGCTGGTTGTTTACAGAGCTGGATGTTTGCAATATTCAGCCCTGGATGCCGTTTTAATTTTCCTGAGAGACAGCTGATTGTGCATGCACGCACACCCATACACACGGAGACAGAGCACCCATAAAATATTTTCATATTTTCCACCCGTGGTATCATTTATCTTAATAGTTGTTAGTGCTGCAGTTTCCACTTTAACAGTAATCATGACACATTTGTTACTTGATTTATTTGAATAGCACTGTCAAACACTGCATAAACAATACTGTTCTGGGACCTGGCCAAAACTTTCAAATTGCATTTTAATATTTATGTGCCTTCAGACTCCATGAGAAAAAATAGTGATGCTAGCTTGCAATTTGAACCACTATAACACCAAAGCCAGAATAAGTATGCTTTTTTCTATAACTTGTGTAATCTATCATGATATTTCTCTAGCTGATCACAAGTAAAAAGAACATTAGTTTATATTTTTAACAACTGGCAATTACCGAAATAATATTTAGTTGGAATTAAAGGATGCTTGCAGCTTCCTGGATTGGCTTTCTAAATAGCTGCTGATTATCTATATGACTTCACAGCAATGAATATCGCTGCTAATTCTTAAAAGCAACACGAAGAGAGATAGCATGACTTTTGGAGTTTGTTTTCTGAAATGTGATACCTCTCTTTGAGTCTTTACTTTTTATTTTCCATCCAATAACTGCAAAATGTTCTTTATAACCATGAGCTCGTCATAAATTATGATTAGGACCGCTACGTTTATTAGCAGTACATTTCTGATGAGCTGTCTCTAAGAGCAACAATTTTTTTTGCAGCTAGTAAGTCCCACCATCAGAATTACAATCACTGTAGGATATATGTTGTAGCAGGGTTCTGGCTATTAGTTTCTTGCTGCTAATGAAAAATGATAAGAATATTCACAGTTTTGTTCCTCTTTCCATTGCTCTGTGAAGGTTCAGAAATCAGCCACTTAAACCATATCTTCATACAGGTGAGTTTGGGCTTTTACTGGCTATATTTAAAAGCTTTTCTTTATCAGTGACCATCTGGATCTGAATGTGTTATGTTCTATTGTAAGTTAAATTATATCGCTGTGTCTATCATACCACTCAGTGTGGATTGTTTTATATGACAAAACAGCAATAGTAATTACTCATTATCCTTCGGAATAATAATGATACTTATATGAAGAGAGTGTATAGGGCTTGGTCCCACTGTGTCTTAGGCAAAATCACCAGCTGTGAGATTTTGGAGTTGGTACAGAAATGGATCCTCTTCTCTGAGGCATGCTCTGCTCTCTCTCTGCGGGCAGTGGGATGGACCGTGGCTGCCCTAATGGCCGAAGGAGCCCCTGAAGTCCCCAGTCCCCTGCCTCCAGGGAGCTCCCAGCCCTCACTACCCCCTGAGAGCAATTTCCTTTCCTCTTTTCAAAATTTTTATTTTCCTGAATATTTCACAGAATAGGAAACAGAGAACACTTTTTCAAGTAACTGTCATGAAAATTGGGAATGCCAAACAGACCAGAGAAAGTCTAAGGAAAACACAGCCAGAGGAATGTCATCGAGCTTGAGGAATAGGCAGATGGGAACACCATGAAGTTCATTTAAAAAAGAGAAAAGTCTGGGATTGACATCATCCAATGCAGATTCACAGAGTGGGAACTGAATAACCACGGAACAACTTTGCAGAAGAGGGCTTGAAGGTCCTGGTTGAAAGGTTGACCATGTTGGCTGTGGGCCCCTGCTGTCATTAAGGCCAACCGCGCTGTAGGCTACATTAGCAAAAGTACAGCCAGTACGTAGAGGGAGATGATTGTTTCTTTCTTTTACCACTTGCAAGTGTGCCTCTGGTGTGCTGTGTCCACTTGGGCTGCCCCAGAACAGGAAAGAAAGTGGCAAGTTGCAGTAAATCTGGCAGATTGTCACTAGGATGGAAAGAGGAACACATGGCATACAAAGGGCAGCTGAGGGACCTGGGATTCAGCACTGAAAAAGCTAAAGGGACTCTAACTACCGTGTTTCAATATTGGGGGTGTCTAGAGAAGGCAGAGCCAGCTTCCTCTCAGCAAAGCAGAGAAACAAGAAGCAACAGTCGCAAGCTGCAATAAGGGGCACACTTACTGGATTTAGGAGCAAATTCTGGTCCATGACAGAAGTTAAGAATGGGTAAGAGTTGCCTAAAGTGATGTGAAATCTCCATCCACAGAGATTTTCAGACTTCTACTAGGCAAGGCCCTGAGTAAATTATCTAACTTGGAGTTAGCCCTTCTTGAGCAGCAGATTAATGGATTAATGACCTCCTGAGGTCCCTTACAATAATTCAGATTTTACAATTGCAGCTATCATCAACAGCACACATACTTAGTAGCAGAGGAAATTAATCAATTTGCTCAAAACCAGACGAGGTAACACGCGGTGAATGAAAGGTCAAGGAATTAGGATCTGGGAGCAAACCAGAAAACTAAATTCTTTTCCAATAGTGAAACATTTGAGAGTCTTAGAGTCTGCAAGCCCAAAGTCAGAAAAGAAAGACAAAAGAAATTGTACCCCCACCTCCCCACCCCCCAATAAATGAGACAGGAAATCTGGTGACAACTGATATGGAGAAGACTGAGGTATTCAACAACTTTTTTGCCTCAGTTTTCAATGGCAATTCCTCTTCCTACATCTCTCAAGTCCCTGAATCTCAATGCAGGGACTAGAGGAATGAAGTCCTTCCCACCACAGGAGAAGATCAGGTTCAAGGCCATCTGAGGAATCTGAATGTATACAAGTCCATAGGGCCAGATGAGATGAATCCCAGGGTCCTGAAGGAACTGGCAGATGTAGTCGCTAAGCCATTCTCCATCATATTTGAAAAGTCATGGCAGTCAGGTGAAGTCCTCAGTGACTAGAAAAAGTGAAATATCACATCCGTTTTTAAAAAGGGTAAAAAGAATCACCCTGGGAACTATTGACCTGTCAGCCTCACCTCTATGCCTGGTAAGGTCATGGAACAGATCCTCCTGGAAGACACGTCAAGGCATATAGTTGACAGGGAGGTGATTAGAGCGAACCAATGTGGTTTCACAAAGGGCAAATCATGCCTGACTAATCTGGTGGCCTTCTATGGTAGAGTGATTGCGCTGGTGGAAGAGAAGACCAACTGCTGTCACCTACCTTGACTGCTGTAAGGCCTTTGACACAGTCCCCCACAAAATTCTTGCTCTAAATTGGAGAGATATAGATTTTATGGATGAACTGTTAGATAGATAAGGAATTGGCTGGATAGCTGCATCCAAAGAGTTACAGTCAAAAGCTCAATGTCCAAATGGAGATCAGTAACAAGTGGTGTCCCTCAGAGGTCTGTATCGAGACTGGTATTGTTCAATATCTTTATTAATGACATAGACAGTAGGATTGAGTGCACCCTCAGCAAGTTTGTGGATGACACCAAGCTGAGCAGTGCAGCTGATATGCTTGAGACACTGGAACATGTTGTCCAGAAAAGTTGTGGATGCCCCATCCCTAGAAGTGTTCAAGGTCAGGTTGGATGGGGCTTTGAGCAACCTGACCTAGTGGAAGATGGACTAGGTGATCTTTGAAGGTCCCTTCTGACCCAAACCATTGGTTTTTTCTATGTCTTATGAAATACAAATGAGGTCATATTGGTCTACTGACACCACCCATTTCTAACGCTTCATTTCTTACCGCCTTGAAGGGGCTCACCCTGTTCAGTCCACAAATCTTGGCTCCGTTTCCTGTCATGGAATTTGTGTGATTAAGAAGTAAAATGGGATTTCAGGAATCTATTCCACTAATTATTTTTCTGTTTCTGTATTGAACTGGATTGAATACAGAAGTGTCAGAGGGACTTCTGTGATTCAGGTAGGGAAGTCAGTGAAAACAATTCTAAAGGTACATCTAATGTACGTATGTATGTTTGTACTTTAACTTCTGCAGCCTTAGTGTTGCAGACCAGCTGATATATTATTCCAGTTACTAATTTGTCATGAGAGGCATTATTACCAGTCTTGCAACCTCGAGTGCCTCACATAATCACATTGCTCTCTGCTGGGACAAAATATCTTATATTCTGTGAGGTACAACAATTATTATAATACAAAAACTCTCTCTACCTTTTGTATTCTGGAAATGTTCATTTCATGCATTCTCCACCAGCTTCAGCTTATTTTCACAAGTTGTTAAACTGTTACTTGAGTGAAATGAAAACTCATTTCTTCCCTTCCTACCTCCACTGAACCACACAAATTTGTGGAGGGAAAGTGAATTTATTTTTAAGGTTGCTGTGTTTTGTGATTTTTATTGTGATTCTGACAATTAAAAGCCATAGCTTCTGGAATCACGTAATTATGTAGTACAAAGAAAACTTTGAAAATGTGATCCTTTAGAGCTCAAGAAACCAGAAAACAAACTAAAAAAGAAAGACCACAATTTCCTTTTTAAGCTTCATGCATTTTTTACAGGGTCTGCCTCCTGACTGAAATAGCAGTATTTCAGTTCTATATCTCCTTTCTTGATAAGCTCCAATGACTGCGTCAAAACAATGTAGTCCATAAATCAGCATAGAAATGCCACAGATTCAAGAACTAGCTATCAGGAGAATGAACAGAGCATACATATGGCTAATCAAAGGGTATATACTATACAGAGTTAAAGGCCAAAGTCTAACTAGGACATTCCATGGCTGCTATTTTTGGTCTAAACCTCTTTCAGGAGAATGAAACATTTGAGCTTGAATTATCTTTTAATAAATTACACAGGGAAAAATAAATTCTTGATGGTATTCTTTTCATAAAATTTTACAGAGTGGATCAGATGATTCATTCTCAGAATTGTTGGATCTGAGGAAAAATCTCTGGAAAACAACCTTTTCTCCAAAGCTCTAAGCATCTCACCTTGCAGTTGTGCTTATCAGGGAGGGCAGCAAAGACATATGTAATAATCTCCACATTAACTTCGAAGGGGAGTGATGTCAGGATTTGGTAGAGTACGTACCTTGCTTCCTTCAGCTATGAATTCTGATTTTTCTTACTGCCTTACCTCTCTGCCCATCCCTGAATGTACCTTCTTTGTGCTTCCTTCTCCAGACAAACTCATCCATTGACAAACTTATCCAGTGAAGCCTGGGAGAAATTAATGAGTGTTTTTCTCCAAAGTTTCCTTCTCTGGGAAATGGCTGGAATATTATCTCCGTCTACTTTTGTCTGCATAGACTGCTAAAATGTAATAAACTTCCCTGTTTCCCAGAGAGGTGGTTTTTTGAATTGGACATAGCCTATGGAAACTCTTCTCTCTTCTTTCCTTGAAAGACATACAGAGGGAGTACTTGGATGATCGTCTTTCTATAATTAATTACTCTCTGAGCTGTGTTTGCTGTTTAAGTTCTTGCTAAAATTGATGCTTTCATGTTTCTTTCTGTGCTAAGGGAGAATATGTATTGTTCAATATTCTTGATATTACAGACTTGGAACAGAGTTGACATTTTCTATTCACAGCAGTTAATCCACCTGTGAGTATGAACATCTAAACCTTTTAAAGATTTTTCCCTTTGGAAATGTTAATCTGTGCATTTTCTTATGGAAATCCACTAATTTTTCTTTACATTGTAATTAGAAAAAAAATGTGGTTATATTTTATCATTGACTTGTTATCTTTTTATAATTTATCATTTACTTTATCATATCACTTATCATTATCTTTTTTATCATCCTCCTATTTTCTCTGGCATATTTCAGGCAACATGTAGTTAAAAGAAATAACAAAAAGGACTTTCATACAATAAAAAGATTTGTACTGATCTGCTCTTTCAAAGTTTTGTGGTAACATTTTATTTGTTTGTATTTTGGATTCTAAACACTACACTCAAATAACGCTTTTACATTTGGGGATAAGTCCAGAGTTAAAAAATATATTGATCTTTATATCTACAGAAAGTTCTTGGCAACACAAGGCACAATAAGCCAATTAAAATTTATGTGTTGAAGACCTAGAGTCTTAAGAGTCGTGGCTCGTATACAAACATCCCTAATACCATTTACTTTCTTTCATAAACAGTGTTTCAGCTAAATAAGGGTGGTTTTCTGAGTAGGGAAGGCAGCACAAATCTAAAATATTTTTATGACACAACAGGTTTATAAAGAGTATGCAGTGGCTGGTAGAGAACATCGCACACGTAGTACCCAGCAGAAGTGGAAATCTGCCTGAGACAATTCTCTGGAGCTGACTAAACCCTATTATTCTTAACACTAGTTGACTTTTGCATGGCTGTAGAAACTAAACAATTCAGGGCAGTAACAGGGCTTTGTTTCATAAGCTAGTCTACCAGCTTATAGCCTGCGCAAGCCCTTCATCTGACTGTTAAGAGCTATAAAGAAACTCTCCAGAGAAAGGAGACATTATCCTTAACTGGTTCCTTTGAAGTATTTTGTGCTGATAATTGCAACTTTCCTTCCTACTTTGTCTTCAGTCCATATGTCTCAGTCAAACTCCAGTGTTGACCAATCATCCTTAACCAGTATAGTTCTCTCATTGACCACAAACCAACACACCAGCTCCATGACTTCCACTCTCCCATCCTCTCAATCAGCATAACCCTCCCTACTGCTTCCTTCAGTCATACAAACAAGGATTCAAAAGCTTACACCTGAGGCAACTGCTGTGTTTATGCAGACAAAATATCATCTTCTGACATGTTACGTATCTGCAAAAATAATCATCTAAGCTGGACACCTTACACAATGCAATGGTCTTTAACCATTGCTAGCACAGTCTGTTGTAGATAGAAGAAATTTGTAAACAAAAAAAAGGAATAAATTCTACTTCATTAGTGGCAAATCACGTCATTCAGGTAAAAGAATGTCAGGTAAAAATCATAGAGTAAACTGAAAAATGCTTATTATACTAAATGTCAAGGTTACACCATTTTTTTAATGAACCATTCATTGCTCAGAACTAATTACACCTTAGTTGTCATAAATTATGAGGATTAAGGTCACTATGTAAGTTACTATTCTCAGAGAAAACGGTCAAGAATTGTTTGATCTGTTATGGAAAGGCATACGTACCCTTGAACACAAAATTATAGTCAGTCAGATCTAAAAGATTCTGGTCTTCAGCTCTGCTGAAAACGTCACTGTAAGTAAGACAGTTTGTCACTATTTTAGACCTCTCCCTACAATCCATGAAAATATAGCATTTTGTATTCAATTTGTATTTATATTGAAAACAAAATACGCTTGTCCCCAGTATAAGCTGGGGAAAGCACCTATCAGATTGGGGAGAGCATTTCCTTATCTTGAACCCAGTACAAGGTCATATTATAGTGCAGGGTCACAACTGGAAATTGCAAGTAGAAAATAGTGGCCACCCCCTAGCTGGTACCTAGGGTTCCTGATTCTCTGTGGTTTTGCTGGGGTTGGAGAAGAGCTAAAGAACCATGTGGTGGACATTGGGAAAGTTTCAAGTGGCACAGCTGGACAGTAGGAAAGGCTGCTTTTAAACAGGACACGAAGACGTGAAGAGTGCTAATTCCTCCTTCATTCTCCTTTCTCCTCCTCCATCAGCTCCAGGAAAACGGTACTGCGTGGTCATAATGCTGTGCCAAATTTGAGATTGAATTTTCTTTGGCGTATACTATTACCTGGATTATTCAGTGCATCATGAGACCCAGCAGGCATTGCCCTTTAGGTATCAGTTATAAAACTGCAGAATAACTGTGTATGGAACAGAACAGCAGAATTCAGCCTAAGAAAAAAACGGGAGATGGGCCTAAGTTCGCTGAAAACTTTTCCAAAAGAATGGAAGTAGCTTGTCTGGAGAACACATCATTCCCTCATGTCAGGATGGAGAAGATATTCAGAATGTGTAAGGAGGCTCTGAACAGAAGAAACTGTGGACAGCATGTACAAGGATGAGTAAAATGTAGTTGGTTTATGAGCTCTCACTAGTCACTTCCTTGCTGTTCTCTCCAGAGGGCACCTACACTATCCAGAGCATGACAATACAGCTGTAAGCAGACCTTGTAAATTTGTAGGTGATTGGTATTTGAGGTTTTTATATGGATAGGTAACAGAATCTAAAGTTCTTCAAAAAACAGGAATTGTACTTTTAACTCACTGTAGGATAATTAGGATGGAAGCACACCATGTGCAAGTGGGGAAGCATCTACAGTCCTTCCAAATGAAAGAGATGATCGAAGAGAAAGTTGGCTCTAAATTAATAACAATAATAAAAAAAATCCTCAGTTCCTCACTAGTAAATTTTACTGTTCAGAGTTAAAGATTGATTTAGATAAAATGATAGACAGAATGAAAAGATAAATAAGAAAAAGCAGTTAATGAGGTACAAACCTGTGATTCAGTCCTCAGTGGCATATTGTACCGTTTCTCATCATTCACAGTGGGATTCTTCTCATCTAACATTAGCTGTCCAAAAAATAAAGCATTCTGTCGATGCTGGCCACCTAGGCTCCCCTTTGGGCTTATGGAGAGAGACAAGGTCTCTCCATATGACTTCTGTCAAATCATAAAAGATTTCCTTTTCCTGCTTTAGAAAAGGAAACGAGAGTATTCAGTCATGTTCATAAAATACTTCAAGATTTCCAGGTTTACAAATTTGTAAATTATAATTACCATAGTTATCATTAAGTGGTCTAAACCAGTAAAAAAAATCAGCTACAAAGTGGATGCGTTTGTAAGTGTTAGAATATCAGTCTTTACATACATGAAGTGTTTTAAATTGCAGGTGGAAAATTAATGAAAAAGCAGAAAAAAATGAGCATTTTTTTTAGTAGAAAACTTGTATTTCCTAATGTAATTCCATCAAATTATTTTCTGATGTAAAAAGAGGGAGTAAAAAGATGAAGAAAAAAATACACTGCTAGAAACGAAGTTTGTGAAAAACTTTTTAATCAAATAGATCATGAAATAAGGAAAGACACAGTATCCTTAAGAGTTATTGAAAGATCTGAGGAATTTATTTTTGAAAAACAGCAACAAAAAGTTCAAGAGAGAAATACAGCAGTTATGTATTACAGAGGAGAATCAAGACAAACAAACAAAAAGCCATTTGTTGGAAACTTATTTGCACATAATCATTATTTTAATGATTACTACCTAATGGAAATTATAAATCTGAGCTTGGAAACTGTTTTCTAACCCATAAATTTCTTTCAGTAGATCTTCAAAAAGACACAGTGAAGAAGATATCTGAAGCTATTGGAAAAATTATAATCTGAAAAAGCACCCTATGCTCAAATATTAAAATTGTTTTTTGGGTCAAAATTTGATGGTCAGATGACTAGAGCTGATTGGAAAATTGTATGGTTATGCACGCATGCATGGATTATGCATTTGTTGTACACATTGGAACATCAGATAGTGAAGATTACACAAAGAAAAGTATTTTAGTAAACGACAGAAATGGTAATCCAGGTTCTTTAGAGATTAATAACAGACATCATAAAAAAAAAATCTTCATCCTAGAAAATTCAGTGTCCCAGCCACTCTGTAATCACGATTAAACTTCTAATGCAAGGTTACACAATGTTGTCAGGAGAGACGGAGAAAGACGTGGCAGTTAACACAAGATTTTTCTCCTGTGGGGTTTTTTGCTCCTTTCATTGCTTACAAAGAAAGCCAAGAGCAATTAGATCATCAGGTTACGAGCCTGAAGTTAAGTGGGGTTAATCCAGAGCACAGTTCTGAAAACTTTTGTTGTTTTCTCCTAAATGAGCGAACAGACCTATGAGGATATTTGGAGAGACTGTTGAATTTTAAGGTCCTAATGGACTGCGGGGAACTCTCTGATCTGACATCCTGCAGAGCCTCGACCAGGTTAATGGGATAAGCTGACAGTAGCTAGTAAAAAACATACAAGAGCGGAAAGGCCTCATGGCATCTGTATTATAGACGTGTGAGTACTGAATGCTTGACGACTCTTTATTTTTAAAACACAGGCTGGCAATCCGTCAGCAGAGAAAATGAGGTTAACATAACAGCCTCTTCCCCATCTTTGTCGCCAGCGGTCACTAGGTGAAATGCCTATGAACACTTGACAAATACAAATTTCTACATACTCTGGTACTTGTTTGTTTCCATTATCTCACCGAGCAGCAACTACAATACCGAGTTAAGGCCTGACAGTTACCCTGGAGAAAGAATAACAATTAACGCTGTTTCCAGCCAGCATCTGAGACAGGAAGAAAATCATTGTGAAGTTTCTGTTATTTTTCTCATTAGCCTGTGCAATATGCCAGTAGCTGGATTGCGTAAAGAAGGGTTTACAGCCCTAGCTTACTGCTACACTTAATCAGGGTAGCTGCACAGCTTGTATGTTACTTAAAGGTTTAAAAAAAAAAAAAAAAAAAAATTCCGAATTTCAGTGCATCTTCAACAGTACATGAAATGAAAACTAATCTCTCTCCTTTTAGCCCATACCATCATGTGTACTGAACCCTTCCAAGCTAAATATGCTTAGGAAGGATTTGAGGATTTTCCCTTGCTCCTACTCTATAACTACTATCTGTGACCGACTTGGAAGGTAAGGACAGAGGTATTATATGCTGAATGAAGAGTGTCGGAGGTTTGAACAACCTTTCTCCTCCCTATACCACATACCTGAATTTCAGATACATGAGATGATAGGTATTTTAAATTAATGTGCACTTAAAGAAGGAGGATCACTTTGAACCACAAAGCTGTTGCTCTGTGAAAAACTTTTGATGGAGACAACTGCTCTGAGTGGGTGGATGAGGAGTATAGGAAAAATAATGTATTGAGGGTTATAACCCAAAACGTGTCTCCCATCTTTTACTCCATAGCAATTTAGAAAATACCATTGTGTGGCAAAAATTCAGTTCATGAAGTTAATGACCTGACATCCAAGACCTGCTCATGATCAAAGAGGATAAAAACCAAAGTAATGTGCTGATGTAATATTTTAATTTAATTTGATATTAAAAAACAAAAAGAGATTTCAGTTTAAACCAAAATAAGATTACCAAAAGTGATTTCTAAATTTTTCTAATTGACAAAAGCACACCAAAAAAGCCTAAAAATTTGCATTCCAAAAGTGGTATTTTTCTTTTTTTCCCATTTTCAGGTCTTTTTACCTTTCCTAGAACAAAACAGATTTAATCAATTGTAGCCTGCAAAATATTCACAGTGAAAAAAGGCAAATACTTTAATTTGAAAAACTTGGAATAAAATATTCCCCTTTTTATTTTTTCCCCTCCCTATTGTTTACAACAATAGTGAATGAATTGGACATTGACTTATAGATTGTTTTGGATTTCCCCTTCCCCCAAATGCATATTTACAGAATAAAGTGTACAAAAAGCCTTGTTAAGCTCCAGGCTGTCATCATCAAGTGCAAATTAAAACCTGTAAGACAACTCCTTTAATATCTGACCTTACACATAGGTCCTGCCTTTCTCCTTGACTGATTCTCTAAGTCTTCCTAGATTATTTTGATTGAACCTGTCTAGTTCAATATCCTTATTATAGAATATATACATATTCTATAATAAAGATGAACCAGCCTTTCCGTACACGCACCTGCTACTATCATTAAATGGTACTGTGCCATTTAAAAGAAAGCGAAGCTTTAATTTTTGTTTCAGTTTTTTTCAGATTTCAAAAACCTTTTCAAAGGGTTTTGATGTTTTGACATAATTCCCTGGTAAGATTTTTAAAAGATTTAGTTTACGGTTTTTAGCTTTCAGTGGAAACAGAAAAAGGGGAACAAAAGAGATATTAACATAAAAATACACAAGGGGTTGTAAATGGCCTTTGAAGTCTAACTTTAGTGATTCTTTCTTTTTCTTAGAGTTAGATCTGTTCATTTACAGTCATATCCCCTGAAGACAGACAATATGAAATGAATTAAGAAGTTGCTTCAATTAGTTTATTCATTCATTAGGAATAAACTTCTGGGCCAGCAGGAGTAACTGAAATACTGAAAGAGGAGTTTCAAAGAGGAAGGATTCTTTCATAACATAACCCGTATGTTAGAATAATTTTACTAATTATATGATGGTTTATGACCAGATTACTAAAGGAAAATATTGAAATAGTGCAGAAAAGTACAGATTAATCAAGGTCGTGTACATTTTGCCTTACCTTTTTAGCTTACTGAGAATAATCTTTATGAGTTTTAGCCTTTAAGTGTGACTAGTTTCAAAATATCATTCAAAAACATACTGATAAATTTTCCTATCTGGATCAGCTGCAGTTTCTTTTAAAACAGTGAAAAAACCTGTGACTGGTTTCACAAGATTCCACAAGCTCTGAAGAGCTACAGCTAATAATGATCATACAGTAATTCAAAAATTATTTTTGTGTTTGTTTACCTGTTTGTAACCTCATAAGTGATATATAAAATACAGGTTAAAACTAAAAGCCTGATTTAAGTCTTGATCCAATGCAGCACTGGAAGTTTAAATTATAAGAATAAGCAATCATGAAAAAAAAAAGCAAAAACCATATAAACAAAAAACTAAACACCAAACATTTCCCGAAACATATTTGAGAAAAAAGTATATTCCTTAACTATTTACACCAAAAGTTACTAAAACTGAGAATCTTAAAAATAACTGTTTATTAATTATTAATCAACATCTTTTATATCTATTCAAAGTTGCTTAATTCTGGTTACAATGAAGAAACGATAAAACTCCCAATAACTCTGTGGGATCAATTTCAGACTAGTTCTACCCCAAATAAAAGTAGGATAGAATAGATAAGAGAGGTTTTTTGACCATTATGCAAAAAATAATAGAAAAAGTTCCGGAGGTAAAGATGGAGTAACTATGTTTTCTGGGAGAAACAAATTCCCTTTATCTCTCTTTAACAAAAAAAAAACAAAAAACCAAACAAAAAAATCAACAAAAAACTACAACCTTTGCTTATATAGAAAGAGATTTTGTAAGACAAGTAAAAATATACCTAGACTTCGCTGAGGTATTTTTCCTCAAACATTTTCAGTAACTTAGCTTTTCAGTTAAACATTTCGTATGTAAAAATAATGATTTATTTTACCTAGTAAGATTAATGTTTTAATAAAAAAGACGGCCGCCATTTAGATGCCCACGTTTCTGTTGAAAATTTGTTGTAATATTGACTTGTTTGATAAAATATTTTTCCGTCATTAAAAAAAACCACATCCATCCATAAGTAACAATTAGTTATCCAAAACTGAACAGCATGCAAAGCCTGAAAGCATCCATATGTTGACAGTACTGATGTCCTAAGGTCTCAAAGAGTATTAAACAATACCATTCCAGGCAAGTAGCTATTTCAGAGTTGTCTACTTCACACCTCTTTCCTCCTGTTTACTTTTGCCTGAATATAGTTTAATTTTTCAAGAGAAAGTTCTGATAGCTGTTAAAAATCACAAAATTCCCTCTCATCCAGAATTGAGATTTCAAAAATAATGATACAAGACCTCTATGTCTGGTAAATAAAACTTAAAATTCTTTGAAAATAATCTAAAATTGATAAACTTATTTAATTGAATTAGTTGTTTCAATTAAGCAACAGGAAGCCAGAAATACAGTTCATTCCCTGGCTCCATAAGGTTGTTTTGAGGAAAAACAAAACAAACCAAAACAAAACTGTATTAGCTGTTGAAAGACTATTACATTGATGCAGAAGGGTTTTGTATGTCAAGCTAAATAACCGCTTGGTCTCCTGTTGCTGATCCCATAGATCCCTTGTTGTGTTTGCCAAGTCCTGTGTGGCCTCTCAGATAACTTAGGACATCTCAAATGGTGGTAGAACGACATCTTTAGGCAACTGAATCCTGTTGTGTCTTATTTGGGTGAGTTGAGTCATTCTCCAGATTCAGTTGACTGCATTGGCTGCATTGCTCTTAATTAGAAGACAATCTGTGTGTGCAGGTAGACATCTAAATTTGGGTGTTTTAATCACTAGCAGACTCCAATTTCTGGGTCTCACTTTTGTCCATAAAAAGAACAAAAAAAATAAAATAAATACATAATTTTTTGTAAGGTTAACAAATAATACTTTAATGTAGAACAATAAAAGGAATTAATAACGTTTGTAATAGTTGAAGGAGATACTCTGAAACATATGTATCTTAAAAAACCTCCAAATATCTTAGAGATCCCTTCACATAAATACCTTTCAACCAATGTCCTACAGCTCACACCATATTGAGTAGCTTCTTGAAGCCTTTCAGAATTCAGCAAGTTTGTGTGTGCTTTGGTCATTCTTTAAATACTGTCTGAAGGGAGTAAATGTGCTTAGTGACAGCCTATACTGTTGTAGGGAATATGATCGCTGCTAACATTTAATTACCTAGAGTACATGGCTGTTATTCAGAAAGACTACAGTGTAACATGTACAAAGGCAGTGTATTTCTTATTAAATCTTGCATAATTTAATTGCTTTCAGAGTTTGAATAATAATTTTGCACATTTAAATACCTAATTTACCTCAGTAACCAGCTCATAAATATGAATAACATAATTTTGATTTCCTTTAGAGGTCAGGGGTGAAAGTTCAGGATAAGTCCTTCCTTACTGGTGGGACTGGGTTATTATAATGGCAGGAAGAAAAGAAGAACAGAATATGAGGGAAAAGTTCAGAAAAAAATGTAGATATATTTGAGATAAATGGGGAGGAAAAGAAAACTTTAAAAGACAGGAGCTTTTATTGATGTTTTAAAGCCTGTTTCCTTTTGGTTAGGAAGATCCACTGGCTCCAGTAGTATTATAGGGACAAGTTCTGGATATTGCTGGATGGTGTGAAAATCAATATATAGCTCTTGTGCTTCCATTTGTGTGATAAAGACAGAAGAAAGTTTTGCTGTTGTATTACTAATGAGGATGCAATAGGGTCTGTATTAGATAAATGGGGTTTTCACAAAAAGTTAGATCTTGCTGTTGTGTGTGAGACTTGTTTTATAACTGCTAACACATTTATCAACACACTCAACACTGAACTGAAGTTTTCAGAAGATGGACACGCATATACCTGCTCATTGAGGTAAGTTCTGTATCTGTGAACTCTCTTGTTTAGGATGGCAGGGAGCTTCACCTAAGAATAAGACCCGCCATTCATAGCAGCAGGTCACACCAACTCATCCTAGATCTTAAGGGTGACTCACAGTCCAGCTGCCTTTCTGTCATAAGAAGTTAACTACGTTAAGAGATTCACATGCTCTTAGTCTTCTCTTCTGGCCCCTGCAGTCTTTTATCAGAGCTGAATTGAATATTTAATAAGAAAGCTTGTAAACTTACAAACTTAAGAGCATGTGAAGGGGTATTCGGGATTTGGAAGCACAGACTTCATACAGAATCACGATGATTAACTGTGGTAACATCCAGAGTTATATTAACATAATTATATAAACAAAGTGGAGACTGTTGTAGGCGAGGCAATGCGAGATAGTCAGAAAAGACACTTATCCTTGTACAGCAAAGAGTCTTCTTCCTCCCCTCTCTAAGCCAAGCAACTGGCAAGGAGCATTCACTACAGATGGATCAGCAGTAGCTGATATAATACCGTACAGCTGAATCCATCTGGCATGTAAGTGTTCGATATGGTGTTTGTTAGCTGCTTACCAGATTTTTTCCCCTCTCTACATAAAAGCAGGGAAAGGGTTTTTCATGTCCACTAGCCATATTCTATAAACTTTCTTTGTAGCCGAGAGGGTGTTTGAGCAAACTGCTCCCATGCTGCTTCCTCTCCCCTCGCCCTCCTGCTTCTGAGCCACTTTCAGATGCTCTTGAACATTATCTCCACTGTAAATGGATGGCAGATTGTTTGGGCTGTGATTAAATTAGACAGGCACAGGTGGCATCACCTATTGTAAGTTTGTCAATTTTTATGTCTACTGCAGCAGCTGCTCTTCTTTATCTTTTAATAACTCAGCAAAGAGGAAAGGGAAAGGATGCTGAGCCCAAGAGGTGAATTATATGAAAAAGTCCCATTGGTTCAGAGTCAGGATGTTACCCATGCCACTGCTTAGTGACAGCTATCTTTCTCCCCTGATCTCCATGAGGAGATTTTGGGATGAAAGGTCATTAAATCAGCAGCAGGGAAGAAATGCTCTACGGTGTTTGCTTTGCCCTTTAATTTAGATTTGGTTAATGACCTAGGAAAATTTAGAGAGCTCTGTAACACAGTGTGCTGGTTTAGAGCAGACATAGTCTCTTAGATACCGTACTATCCAGTGGTTTGGAAGCAATAATCCTTAGATTTCAGCACTATTTTAGTTAACACAGAAATGAATTAGCTCCAATTCTTACTCTAGTCTTTTCAGAGCATCATATCAATACAACCTACATTGTATTTCTGAAATTTTGGTCACATTAGTTCTTTTTTAAATGGTCAGTGTTCTAGCTTCATTTACTGTTATAAACATTATACCAGGTACTATAAGACTGTAAAAAGTGTATTAATACATGTGTTTTGTAAAATTTGTCTTAATGACACAGCACAGGTAAATCTGCCTCCATAGCAGGACTCTCACTACTCAGTAAAGTTCTCATTCTTTACAGTTGTTTGCCATTGAGTTGTTCTTTTCTAGTCCTGCCAAAATCATGCCATTTTCACTCTAGATTACATTAACAAATCACATAGTTTTCAGTTCCATTTCTACTTCCTATTGAGAATAACACAGTTGGCTCCCTTTTGACCCTCACATATATTCATTGTACAAAAGATGCAATGTATATGCTTTTTAAAATTCAGACGCAAATTTGATACAATAATGTGAGCCAATAGTACTGCGCAGCAATATGATTCATAGACTAACTTATTACTTATTCATTAATTTCTATAAAATGTTTGGAAACCTTCTGATAATTTTTCAGCATTGCAAAGAAGAGATACTGCAGAACTGAGGAAGGACCTATGTGTCTCAGATCTCAACTGTTTCTTCCAATTATACCAGCTGGTTTAATAAAAGATGTTAACTCTCACCATAAATATCCCTATTCTTTGAAAGGGACAGGAATTGTCACTTTTTTCTCAGTACTTTCAGAACATGGCTTTACCCAAGCAGCTAGATTGAGGCAATATGGAAAGCACCAATTCAGATGAAATTTCAGATGTTTTACTGTGAACAAAAAATAAAGAGTAATGGCAAGGAACTGGCCACAGAAAACCAGCGAATAGATTTGCAATAAGACTTATAGCAACAATTGTTCTAAGCAAAACTCACCAGCAGAGGAAATACAGAGATGAAGTCATTGGGAGGTCACTCTTGTGTTCAGCACCAGACAGGAATTCTAGAAAATATAGTGTGGAAAGGATGTAAAGGATTAACTCTGCCATGATCAGAGTGTGGTGGTTGTATTCATGAAGGTGATACACACCTTTGGCAAGAGCTGCAAGGGAATTTTGATGAATTCAGCAAGCAAATGTGGGAAAAAACAGTATTCGGGCAAATTCCATTTGGCTTGCTCATTCAGAACCTGGCTTTAAATGTGTTTTAGTTACAACAGAGAAATACTGTGGTGGTCTCTTCAAATTGAATTTGAAGCACTTTTCCATCCTAAGTGTTTGATTATAACATTTTGACTTCACATTTGTATATTCACTTTGCATTGCTCTGTATCTTTGCAAGAAACTCAAGTGAAAACCACTTGTTCGACATCAGGTTACTTTTCATCAGTTCAATCATTTAAAGACCATTAACATTTAGAATCACTTGGAGCAGTAGATGACTGGCATGGATTTTAGCTTATATTAACATCCACATCCTGAGTGTAGAGCCCCTGTCCATAACATCTGTCCACATCAGCTGATCCATACCTTCTTTCCCAGGAAGTTTGCTAGGTTGTTAACCTGGCTGCACTACCCCTCTGATTTCAATAGACATACACAGAAGTCAGTCCACACTGTTCCTAGTTGACCTGATATCCCACAAACCTAAGACTGCAGCTGCTACCCGGTGTGTTAATCATTGCCATGGAAGAGCCTTCCGAGAATCAAAACCTTAGAGACTAGAATATGAAAATGCACACAAAATCCAGAGAATTGGGGCTTAAACCTCTCTCTTATTGACTCTCAATCTCATTGACTCCCAGTGAGATTATTAGAGAACAAGTGGGATTTGATCTTTAATGCAGAAAAATACCTATTATTGAACAAAGATAATAGAGTTTAGCTTCCAAATGCACAAAAAATTATTTTCATATTATTATAAATTGTTTTGGTTTTTCTGGTGGGCAAATGCTGTTGTTGTTAAGATAAATTATTTACTTCATTAATACCAAGTTGAAAATTGATATTTTCGCCCCTATATGGTTGTGCGCAAGACACTAAATCAGAGATTACCACGGCATAACAGAATATTTAAAAAAAGATCAGAAATATGAGCAAGTTTCACAGCTTTAGATAACATGTTAAGTACTTTGTTAATTCTCAGTTGAAATAGCCATTTATTTGCTATATTCACTATCAGTCATCCTTTATTAGTAACGCTTAAACGAAGCCGATGTAAAGAAGTTAAAATAGTGAAGTATAAGAAGAGGAATAATGAATGCACAGTAACTTTTGCTTGTAGAGCAATGCATTTTGAGATGTTTACTAAGTTACTTTTGTTTTAACTTTTGTCGTTTAACACGAGAGAGTCCCAGACTAATTCTAGCTTTACACCGCGTATTTTCAGATCCAAGCTCCTCTAGAAATGACTAATTACGTTCTATTTACTAGACCAGACTTGAATGGCTATGTCTTGCCATAGATCTTTTCCAGTGGGCGATCAGTTTCATTGGCTGGTTTATCTTCAACTGAAAAAAGCAAGTAAAAATGGCACAAACCAAAAGTTCAATGTGTGAGAGAATTCAGGAGGTCTGGTTTCCTGCTTTTTTATATATCAAAGTTAGATTATCTCTTGTTTCATGAAGTGCACTCTTTGTTTTTTTCTTTTTTTTTATTCTAACTTTTCTCAGATTTTCTTGTGCTTAATAATAATGCAGAATTTATTCTGAATGTTTTCTGATAATTTTACTTTCCACCTTCTATTTATGTTTATAGCAAAATATATGTGAATGTAAGTGCAGAAACTTGCATACAAAACCCTACATCTAGCAGCAAAGTGAGTCCGGAGAGTGAGAGAAGGAAAGAAGTGATAGATATTAAAAAAAAGGGGAATATCGACTAGATATGGGACATGCAACTAGAGAGAGCAGTGCAGAGATACATTGGTATTGGCAAAAGCTCAGCCCCATTAAAATATCCCACACAGTCTTTTGAGCAGTTCTATGAGCTTGTGTTCCTGTTGGCTCACTGCTTTGTGTCATGGGACATGGCATTTTTGATCCAGCCATAGGCATTCAACAAATTGGATTTATGCTGTTCTGCCTTTACACAGCCAAGTGTCTGAAGAAATATATAAGTGCATGAATGATAACTTTAAACATGTGTTAACTTTAAACTGGCATGTGTTAGAGGCCAGATTCAAAGCGTGTGCAAATCAAGGGAGTCTTCATCGACTGCAATTGTCTTTAGGTCAAGCTGTCAGTGTGGTATCTGACATTTCTGTTATTTGTCCTTTCTATGAGTGGGCTAGGTCCTACAATCCTATAATTACATTAATAGCTCAGATTTCCTTGGTGTGGGGGGAGAGAGGGGAAAGGCGTTTCCCAGTATAGGCTGACAAAGCAAAGACAAAGAAGTACTACCCTTGATGAGAAAATACAGGGGCAGGAAATCTAAGGGTAAATACAGAAAAAAGAATAAATAGATTAAATTGGCTAGCAAATAAGGCAGGTTGGAAATTAGAAAGACTTTTCAAAATATTAGAACAATGATTACAAAATTCACTGTCTGGAATAGCTTGCTTTGAAAATTGAGCTTTGTGCTGTTTTGAACTGTTATGGCACAAAATTTGGACATCCCAAGAAGTCTCTTTAGAGACTCTTTTAAAACAAAAATATTTCTGACATCATATACACTTTATCCCTTACTCACAGATTTTAACTTAACTGTTCTGATCCAAAACCAAATGTTCCAGACCAAATTCATTTTGCAAAAACGTACGGAGCATTAGGTTTTTTTCCAGTGCAATCTGACTATAAATATCTATGCCTGGAAAGCTGTTGCAATTATCCTCTGGCCAGCTTTAACTGAATATAATATATGCAGGTGGTCCTTACCTGCTCTTCTGAAAGCAGGAAGAGACAGAAAAATCACCAAAATAACACTGACTGCAATTATAGGAACAAACTGGAACTACGTCCACTGAGAATCTCCATGCCAATTGGTGGTCTCAGGTTGATCTTGTGTTTATTTCACTTCAGTTTGTATTGCTCAGCCATTTTTAATTTCTATACCAACTATACTGAGAGTTTTGTTTGGCTTCTTCTATCTACAAAGCTCTTTACAAGTGCTAATTAAGGCAAGACAAATGATTAAGCACTGTGGTTCAAGGAGGAAGAAATCCAAAGTCCACCAGGGAATCAACACCAAAGTTTATAGATTCTGGTTCCCCATTCAACATTTCGCTCACCTGATATCCTCAATTTGTGCTGTTTCTCTATATATTTCATTCTCTCACTTGTCTTCCTCCCTGCTGACATCCACTCATTGCAATGTTTTTTAAGCTGTGATACATCATCACACAGATACACGTTTCACTGATGTTATTTATATGACTGGTATTTGGAAGCTTTCAGTCTGCACTTTAAAAGTCCTAACGTTAACTAGGTTCCCTGGGTCTCCAGGGTTTATATGCCCTTTCCTATTCCCACAAAAGACTTCAGCAGTCATTTGGAAAAAACCTGTGCAATTTTTCAAGGTCCACTTTGATCCAGTTTCTTGTCTTATTGGTATTGATCAATGCTACTAGTCTGGTGTCACTTTTTCATTTGTACACCTTTTTTAATGTTCCTTCCTCTTGGTCATCTCATCAATACAAAATGTGAATGAGATTAGGCTTGGCACTAACTGCAGTGGCACTCCGTTTGTCGTCCTACTGTTGCACAGCCTAGATCCATTCAACTTACTTTTTGGCCATTTAACTATGCCAATATTGAATCCAGCTGAGAATCTGCCATTAGACTTGTGCTTACTAGCTCTGTATATTCATCATTTGTCTTTTTCTATGCAGTGAATCCTTTGGAAGAGCCAGAATATTTTTATCTTCTGAGTTTCTCCATTTTGAGACCTGCATTAGCACACTTTAAAAGATGTTGACTGGGACCTTAAAGGAAGGAATCATCCCTGCAAAGAAAATAAGATCTGCCCAGTAATGCTTCTAGTGAAGCTCTCAAACAACTGAGTAAGGACATATCCTGTAAGGATGGGAGTAGACAGGACCATGACAGGAGCATCTCTGCTACAAACCAATTCCAGAACAGTAGTCAAGTAGCAGCAAAAACTTGCAGCTCATATTGGTCCAGACACAGTACTACAGCAATGTGCTTGTATGCTGAATATGGACTACATCGTAGTAGCTCAGAGACAGGCAAAATAACACCGGCTTTCTCTGTGCTTATCAATGTAGAGAAGCCAGTACAAAAAATACGGATGCTGACCACACAATTTATTTCATCATCTGAAGAGACATGGGTCACTAATATACATTCTTATTCTCTACTTGACCGTTTAGATCCTCTGGCAATCACAACAGCTCTGTAACACAGCTTTGCCGTTCTTGTTGAGAGCTGCAGCTTAGCAACATACTCACATGTTTGGACATTGTTGAAATGAAAATTTCTGTTTTATTTCATGGAGATAAAGTGACACATGCAAATTTTGGAAAGCTGAGAAGGACCTCTTGATCTAAAGATTTCTGAAACCACCAAATGAGCCAAAGGTGTACATGCTAAGTGTAACTGCAAAATAAAATTTGCTTAAAGTACCTTTTAAAGAGGCACAGCATTTCCACCCGTATTCCACAGATCCAAGAACATTTGCAATGCTACTTCCATTATTCCAAGAAATGTGTAATATTAAGCATACAATATCATAGACGGAACATGGCAGACTGAGAGGAGTCGAAGTCAGGAGAAGCTTTAAGTAGAAGAGGTTCATCCAGATCTATTTCTATTTATGAGACCCTGAAATAGTGGTCTTACTAAAAACCCATCAGGCTTGCATAAGATAGAAGGGATATCTTACTTAAATATTTAATAATAATCTTAATTAAATAAATGCTATCTGCAAGTACTGACAGAGATCCATCTCTCCTTGAGCAAGGTGTTGTACCTATATCTATGCAAGGCTACATATGTGAACAAAGGGGAAATCCTTAATCCCAGAAACTAAATCAGATAAATACAGTGAGACAGAAACCAATCATCATCTTTACAATTCCCATTTTACACCTGTAGTTTGAAGGCCCAGAGCAGTTACGTGGTGCCTGAAGCTGTAGAGCAAGTCAGAGGTAGTGCTGAAAATTGAGCTTACATACCGAGAATATAAACCTCGTACTTTGCCCATCAAATCTGCCTGTGTCTGACTGAAGCAGGAGAAGCTGCAGCCTCCTCAGCACTTTCAGACTCTGACTTCCTTGAGTTTCTTGCACCGACTACACACAGCTCCTATTTATTTAACTGTCCAATGGCATTAGTTCAATAAATGAACAGAAACAGATGGAGAATCACATCAGCTCAGCTCAGTGTAACGCATTCAAGTAATGAAGCAATTATTTCCAGGAATACAGATTCAGCTAGCCCCTCTCAGTCCCCTCCCATCCAGAGAGACACCACCAACACATGCACCTATAATATCCTTCTCTCCAATTTACGTCATGTTAAAAGCATTAAAAAATTGAACAAACACATGATATAGTTGCTGTGAAATTACATTATGAATAATTAAAGTGAAACCTTTTTTCCCATTGCAATCCATCACAGTTTTTTTTCTTTTCTTTGATATAGATAGAATTAGAAAAGAAAAAAAAAAACATCAGAATGGGGGATACTTCTGGCATAGGATTGTAATGCTAGAGCATTAGTGGCAAATCTCCAGCAGAGGGCTATAAAAGTCTTACTCAGGGGTTTCCTCTTGATAAGTTGTCTGCAATATAAAAAGAGTTTTTTTCAGTAGAACTTTGAGCAATGGCATAAATTCCCTTGCAGTGCTCTCAGGCAAAAAGCACAGGATGATAATTTCTACACATGCTCCCAGTATGATAATATATTATATAAGAAGGGACTCAGTGGAAAATAGCAATAATCTTGTAGGATCTAAGCTAGCCTGCTAATACAGTAACATTGCCAGGGAAACTGAGAGCTGGGACATCAATCTAAGCCATTTAAGATCCAAAAATTGACAACTGAGAATGCTGGTACAGGAAAATATTAACTCTTTCAGTTGGGTTTTGCTGCAGTTTTAGCTTTCCAAATCTTTACTGTCTAGACAAAAGGAGACATAGGCTCCCTGCTTTTTATTTGAGAGAGAAAACCATATCCAGAGTGCATTCATCCAGTGCAGAGATAGATATCTAAGACAATTGGGACCTCTTTTGGAGATGCCTTTCTCTACTGTTTCAAGGAGGACTGGATACCAACCTGTTGGTAAAAGGGTTCCTATCCCATAAATAAGATTGAATTCATACTCCACAATTTTGCCGCATCAGCTGGCAGTGTTTCAAAACAGAGATTCGCTTTTGTTTTTCACCAACATTTTTTCTGCATT